>NW_027450211.1:5000-19878 GCF_964194025.1 Convolutriloba macropyga | reverse complement strand
TAATGCCCCACACATAGAAATACTGTCCATGCAGTATTTAACTTGTGTTTTTTCTAAAATTTGATTTTCACTTTTTGGAGGTTCATTTGCTCCTCTGACACTCTTTCAGCTTCAATCTTACTCGATCTAGCTTTCCCAAGGCTCGATCTAGCTCTATTCGCCCCACCAGAGGGCTCTCTAAGACACTTCGGTCTTAGTGTTAGCTCCGGTCTTGCTCAATCGTGCTTGCTGAAGGCGCGATCAAGCTTTAGTTAGCTTCTCGTACTTTCTCTTGGCCTCTCTAGGAGGACCAGACAGACCTCTCGGTCTATCGTTTAGCTTCAGTCCTGCTCGATCTAGCTTTCCCAAGGCTCGATCTAGCTCTATTCGCCCCGCTAGAGGGCTCTCTAAGACCCCTCGGTCTTAGTGTTAGCTCCGGTACAGCTCGGTCGTGCTTGCTGAAGGCCCGATCAAGCTTTAGTTGGCTTCTCGTACTTTCTCTTGGCCTCTCTAGGAGGACCAGACAGACCTCTCGGTCTCTTGCTTAGCTTCAGTCCTGCTCGATCTAGCTTGCCCAAGGCTTGATCAAGCTCTATTCGCCCCGCTAGAGGGCTCTCTAAGACCCCTCGGTCTTAGTGTTAGCTCCGGTACAGCTCGGTCGTGCTTGCTGAAGGCCCGATCAAGCTTTAGTTAGCTTCTCGTTTTTTCTCTTGGCCTCTCTAGGAGGACCAGACAGACCTCTCGGTCTATCGTTTAGCTTCAGTCCTGCTCGATCTAGCTTTCCCAAGGCTCGATCTAGCTCTATTCGCCCCGCTAGAGGGCTCTCTAAGACCCCTCGGTCTTAGTGTTAGCTCCGGTACAGCTCGGTCGTGCTTGCTGAAGGCCCGATCAAGCTTTAGTTGGCTTCTCGTACTTTCTCTTGGCCTCTCTAGGAGGACCAGACAGACCTCTCGGTCTATCCTTTAGCTTCAGTCCTGCTCGATCTAGCTTTCCCAAGGCTCGATCTAGCTCTATTCGCCCCGCTAGAGGGCTCTCTAAGACCCCTCGGTCTTAGTGTTATCTCCTGTAATGCCTAACCAAGCTTACTACAGGCCTTGGTCAGGTCTTTATCGGTCACCGATTAGTAACAGACCGATCATAGGGCCTTCCACCCTATCTGGGTTGAGGTCTTTAGTCCAGCCATATTTTGACAAGACACCTCCCCCTAATAATGCCCCACACATAGAATTACTGTTTATGCAGCTTTTCACTTGTGAAATTTTTAATTTTCGCAATTATTATAGAATAAGTGTTTGCGCAGCTTTTCATAGGTCGAGCTCTAGCTAGCTAGCTCAAGCTAGCTAGCTAGCTCAAGCTCAAGCTATCTAGCTCAAGCTCAAGCCAGCTAGCTCAAGCTCAAGCTAGCTAGCTAGCTCAAGCTCAAGCTAGCTAGCTAGCTCAAGCTCAAGCTAGCTAGCTCAAGCTCAAGCTAGCTAGCTCAAGCTCAAGCTAGCTAGCTAGCTCAAGCTCAAGCTCAAGCTAGCTAGCTCAAGCTCAAGCTCAAGCTAGCTAGCTAGCTCAAGCTCAAGCTAGCTAGCTAGCTCAAGCTCAAGCTAGCTAGCTAGCTCAAGCTCAAGCTAGCTAGCTCAAGCTCAAGCTCAAGCTCAAGCTAGCTAGCTAGCTCAAGCTAGCTAGCTAGCTCAAGCTCAAGCTAGCTAGCTAGCTCAAGTTCAAGCTAGCTAGCTAGCTCAAGCTCAAGCTAGCTAGCTAGCTCAAGCTCAAGCTAGCTAGCTCAAGCTCAAGCTAGCTAGCTCAAGCTCAAGCTAGCTAGCTAGCTCAAGCTCAAGCTCAAGCTAGCTAGCTCAAGCTCAAGCTCAAGCTAGCTAGCTAGCTCAAGCTCAAGCTAGCTAGCTAGCTCAAGCTCAAGCTCAAGCTAGCTAGCTAGCTCAAGTTCAAGCTAGCTAGCTAGCTCAAGCTCAAGCTAGCTAGCTCAAGCTCAAGCTAGCTAGCTCAAGCTCAAGCCAGCTAGCTCAAGCTCAAGCTCAAGCTAGCTAGCTAGCTCAAGCACAAGCTAGCTAGCTAGCTCAATCTCAAGCTAGCTAGCTCAAGCTCAAGCTAGCTAGCTCAAGCTCAAGCTAGCTAGCTAGCTCAAGCTCAAGCTCAAGCTAGCTAGCTCAAGCTCAAGCTCAAGCTAGCTAGCTAGCTCAAGCTCAAGCTAGCTAGCTAGCTCAAGCTCAAGCTCAAGCTAGCTAGCTCAAGCTCAAGCTCAAGCTAGCTAGCTAGCTCAAGCTCAAGCTGGCTAGCTAGCTCAAGCTCAAGCTAGCTAGCTAGCTCAAGCTCAAGCTAGCTAGCTCAAGCTCAAGCTCAAGCTCAAGCTAGCTAGCTAGCTCAAGCTAGCTAGCTAGCTCAAGCTCAAGCTAGCTAGCTAGCTCAAGTTCAAGCTAGCTAGCTAGCTCAAGCTCAAGCTAGCTAGCTAGCTCAAGCTCAAGCTAGCTAGCTCAAGCTCAAGCTAGCTAGCTCAAGCTCAAGCTAGCTAGCTAGCTCAAGCTCAAGCTCAAGCTAGCTAGCTCAAGCTCAAGCTCAAGCTAGCTAGCTAGCTCAAGCTCAAGCTAGCTAGCTAGCTCAAGCTCAAGCTAGCTAGCTAGCTCAAGTTCAAGCTAGCTAGCTAGCTCAAGCTCAAGCTAGCTAGCTCAAGCTCAAGCTAGCTAGCTCAAACTCAAGCTAGCTAGCTAGCTCAAGTTCAAGCTAGCTAGCTAGCTCAAGCTCAAGCTAGCTAGCTAGCTCAAGCTCAAGCTAGCTAGCTCAAGCTCAAGCTAGCTAGCTCAAGCTCCAGCTAGCTAGCTAGCTCAAGCTCAAGCTCAAGCTAGCTAGCTCAAGCTCAAGCTCAAGCTAGCTAGCTAGCTCAAGCTCAAGCTAGCTAGCTAGCTCAAGCTCAAGCTAGCTAGCTAGCTCAAGTTCAAGCTAGCTAGCTAGCTCAAGCTCAAGCTAGCTAGCTCAAGCTCAAGCTAGCTAGCTCAAGCTCAAGCCAGCTAGCTCAAGCTCAAGCTCAAGCTAGCTAGCTAGCTCAAGCACAAGCTTGCTAGCTAGCTCAAGCTCAAGCTAGCTAGCTCAAGCTCAAGCTAGCTAGCTCAAGCTCAAGCTAGCTAGCTCAAACTCAAGCTAGCTAGCTAGCTCAAGTTCAAGCTAGCTAGCTAGCTCAAGCTCAAGCTAGCTAGCTAGCTCAAGCTCAAGCTAGCTAGCTCAAGCTCAAGCTAGCTAGCTCAAGCTCCAGCTAGCTAGCTAGCTCAAGCTCAAGCTCAAGCTAGCTAGCTCAAGCTCAAGCTCAAGCTAGCTAGCTAGCTCAAGCTCAAGCTAGCTAGCTAGCTCAAGCTCAAGCTAGCTAGCTAGCTCAAGTTCAAGCTAGCTAGCTAGCTCAAGCTCAAGCTAGCTAGCTCAAGCTCAAGCTAGCTAGCTCAAGCTCAAGCCAGCTAGCTCAAGCTCAAGCTCAAGCTAGCTAGCTAGCTCAAGCACAAGCTTGCTAGCTAGCTCAAGCTCAAGCTAGCTAGCTCAAGCTCAAGCTAGCTAGCTCAAGCTCAAGCTAGCTAGCTCAAGCTCAAGCTCAAGCTAGCTAGCTAGCTCAAGCACAAGCTTGCTAGCTAGCTCAAGCTCAAGCTAGCTAGCTCAAGCTCAAGCTAGCTAGCTCAAGCTCAAGCTAGCTAGCTAGCTCAAGCTCAAGCTCAAGCTAGCTAGCTCAAGCTCAAGCTCAAGCTAGCTAGCTAGCTCAAGCTCAAGCTAGCTAGCTAGCTCAAGCTCAAGCTAGCTAGCTAGCTCAAGCTCAAGCTAGCTAGCTCAAGCTCAAGCTCAAGCTAGCTAGCTAGCTCAAGCTAGCTAGCTAGCTCAAGCTCAAGCTAGCTAGCTAGCTCAAGTTCAAGCTAGCTAGCTAGCTCAAGCTCAAGCTAGCTAGCTAGCTCAAGCTCAAGCTAGCTAGCTCAAGCTCAAGCTAGCTAGCTCAAGCTCAAGCTAGCTAGCTAGCTCAAGCTCAAGCTCAAGCTAGCTAGCTCAAGCTCAAGCTCAAGCTAGCTAGCTAGCTCAAGCTCAAGCTAGCTAGCTAGCTCAAGCTCAAGCTAGCTAGCTAGCTCAAGTTCAAGCTAGCTAGCTAGCTCAAGCTCAAGCTAGCTAGCTCAAGCTCAAGCTAGCTAGCTCAAGCTCAAGCCAGCTAGCTCAAGCTCAAGCTCAAGCTAGCTAGCTAGCTCAAGCACAAGCTAGCTAGCTAGCTCAAGCTCAAGCTAGCTAGCTCAAGCTCAAGCTAGCTAGCTCAAGCTCAAGCTAGCTAGCTAGCTCAAGCTCAAGCTCAAGCTAGCTAGCTCAAGCTCAAGCTCAAGCTAGCTAGCTAGCTCAAGCTCAAGCTAGCTAGCTAGCTCAAGCTCAAGCTCAAGCTAGCTAGCTCAAGCTCAAGCTCAAGCTAGCTAGCTAGCTCAAGCTCAAGCTAGCTAGCTAGCTCAAGCTCAAGCTAGCTAGCTAGCTCAAGCTCAAGCTAGCTAGCTCAAGCTCAAGCTCAAGCTCAAGCTAGCTAGCTAGCTCAAGCTAGCTAGCTAGCTCAAGCTCAAGCTAGCTAGCTAGCTCAAGTTCAAGCTAGCTAGCTAGCTCAAGCTCAAGCTAGCTAGCTAGCTCAAGCTCAAGCTAGCTAGCTCAAGCTCAAGCTAGCTAGCTCAAGCTCAAGCTAGCTAGCTAGCTCAAGCTCAAGCTCAAGCTAGCTAGCTCAAGCTCAAGCTCAAGCTAGCTAGCTAGCTCAAGCTCAAGCTAGCTAGCTAGCTCAAGCTCAAGCTAGCTAGCTAGCTCAAGTTCAAGCTAGCTAGCTAGCTCAAGCTCAAGCTAGCTAGCTCAAGCTCAAGCTAGCTAGCTCAAACTCAAGCTAGCTAGCTAGCTCAAGTTCAAGCTAGCTAGCTAGCTCAAGCTCAAGCTAGCTAGCTAGCTCAAGCTCAAGCTAGCTAGCTCAAGCTCAAGCTAGCTAGCTCAAGCTCAAGCTAGCTAGCTAGCTCAAGCTCAAGCTCAAGCTAGCTAGCTCAAGCTCAAGCTCAAGCTAGCTAGCTAGCTCAAGCTCAAGCTAGCTAGCTAGCTCAAGCTCAAGCTAGCTAGCTAGCTCAAGTTCAAGCTAGCTAGCTAGCTCAAGCTCAAGCTAGCTAGCTCAAGCTCAAGCTAGCTAGCTCAAGCTCAAGCCAGCTAGCTCAAGCTCAAGCTCAAGCTAGCTAGCTAGCTCAAGCACAAGCTTGCTAGCTAGCTCAAGCTCAAGCTAGCTAGCTCAAGCTCAAGCTAGCTAGCTCAAGCTCAAGCTAGCTAGCTCAAGCTCAAGCTCAAGCTAGCTAGCTAGCTCAAGCACAAGCTTGCTAGCTAGCTCAAGCTCAAGCTAGCTAGCTCAAGCTCAAGCTAGCTAGCTCAAGCTCAAGCTAGCTAGCTAGCTCAAGCTCAAGCTCAAGCTAGCTAGCTCAAGCTCAAGCTCAAGCTAGCTAGCTAGCTCAAGCTCAAGCTAGCTAGCTAGCTCAAGCTCAAGCTAGCTAGCTAGCTCAAGCTCAAGCTAGCTAGCTCAAGCTCAAGCTCAAGCTAGCTAGCTAGCTCAAGCTAGCTAGCTAGCTCAAGCTCAAGCTAGCTAGCTAGCTCAAGTTCAAGCTAGCTAGCTAGCTCAAGCTCAAGCTAGCTAGCTAGCTCAAGCTCAAGCTATCTAGCTCAAGCTCAAGCTAGCTAGCTCAAGCTCAAGCTAGCTAGCTAGCTCAAGCTCAAGCTCAAGCTAGCTAGCTCAAGCTCAAGCTCAAGCTAGCTAGCTAGCTCAAGCTCAAGCTAGCTAGCTAGCTCAAGCTCAAGCTAGCTAGCTAGCTCAAGTTCAAGCTAGCTAGCTAGCTCAAGCTCAAGCTAGCTAGCTCAAGCTCAAGCTAGCTAGCTCAAGCTCAAGCCAGCTAGCTCAAGCTCAAGCTCAAGCTAGCTAGCTAGCTCAAGCTCAAGCTCAAGCTCAAGCTAGCTAGCTAGCTCAAGTTCAAGCTAGCTAGCTAGCTCAAGCTCAAGCTAGCTAGCTCAAGCTCAAGCTAGCTAGCTCAAGCTCAAGCCAGCTAGCTCAAGCTCAAGCTCAAGCTAGCTAGCTAGCTCAAGCTCAAGCTAGCTAGCTCAAGCTCAAGCTAGCTAGCTAGCTAGCTCAAGCTCAAGCTCAAGCTAGCTAGCTCAAGCTCAAGCTCAAGCTAGCTAGCTCAAGCTCAAGCTCAAGCTAGCTAGCTCAAGCTCAAGCTCAAGCTAGCTAGCTCAAGCCCAAGCTCAAGCTAGCTAGCTAGCTCAAGCTCAAGCTAGCTAGCTCAAGCTCAAGCTCAAGCTCAAGCTAGCTAGCTAGCTAGCTCAAGCTCAAGCTCAAGCTAGCTAGCTAGCTCAAGCTCAAGCTAGCTAGCTCAAGCTCAAGCTAGCTAGCTAGCTCAAGTTCAAGCTAGCTAGCTAGCTCAAGCTCAAGCTAGCTAGCTAGCTCAAGCTCAAGCTAGCTAGCTCAAGCTCAAGCTAGCTAGCTCAAGCTCAAGCTAGCTAGCTAGCTCAAGCTCAAGCTCAAGCTAGCTAGCTCAAGCTCAAGCTCAAGCTAGCTAGCTAGCTCAAGCTCAAGCTAGCTAGCTAGCTCAAGCTCAAGCTAGCTAGCTAGCTCAAGTTCAAGCTAGCTAGCTAGCTCAAGCTCAAGCTAGCTAGCTCAAGCTCAAGCTAGCTAGCTCAAACTCAAGCTAGCTAGCTAGCTCAAGTTCAAGCTAGCTAGCTAGCTCAAGCTCAAGCTAGCTAGCTAGCTCAAGCTCAAGCTAGCTAGCTCAAGCTCAAGCTAGCTAGCTCAAGCTCAAGCTAGCTAGCTAGCTCAAGCTCAAGCTCAAGCTAGCTAGCTCAAGCTCAAGCTCAAGCTAGCTAGCTAGCTCAAGCTCAAGCTAGCTAGCTAGCTCAAGCTCAAGCTAGCTAGCTAGCTCAAGTTCAAGCTAGCTAGCTAGGTCAAGCTCAAGCTAGCTAGCTCAAGCTCAAGCTAGCTAGCTCAAGCTCAAGCCAGCTAGCTCAAGCTCAAGCTCAAGCTAGCTAGCTAGCTCAAGCACAAGCTTGCTAGCTAGCTCAAGCTCAAGCTAGCTAGCTCAAGCTCAAGCTAGCTAGCTCAAGCTCAAGCTAGCTAGCTCAAGCTCAAGCTCAAGCTAGCTAGCTAGCTCAAGCACAAGCTTGCTAGCTAGCTCAAGCTCAAGCTAGCTAGCTCAAGCTCAAGCTAGCTAGCTCAAGCTCAAGCTAGCTAGCTAGCTCAAGCTCAAGCTCAAGCTAGCTAGCTCAAGCTCAAGCTCAAGCTAGCTAGCTAGCTCAAGCTCAAGCTAGCTAGCTAGCTCAAGCTCAAGCTAGCTAGCTAGCTCAAGCTCAAGCTAGCTAGCTCAAGCTCAAGCTCAAGCTAGCTAGCTAGCTCAAGCTAGCTAGCTAGCTCAAGCTCAAGCTAGCTAGCTAGCTCAAGTTCAAGCTAGCTAGCTAGCTCAAGCTCAAGCTAGCTAGCTAGCTCAAGCTCAAGCTAGCTAGCTCAAGCTCAAGCTAGCTAGCTCAAGCTCAAGCTAGCTAGCTAGCTCAAGCTCAAGCTCAAGCTAGCTAGCTCAAGCTCAAGCTCAAGCTAGCTAGCTAGCTCAAGCTCAAGCTAGCTAGCTAGCTCAAGCTCAAGCTAGCTAGCTAGCTCAAGTTCAAGCTAGCTAGCTAGCTCAAGCTCAAGCTAGCTAGCTCAAGCTCAAGCTAGCTAGCTCAAGCTCAAGCCAGCTAGCTCAAGCTCAAGCTCAAGCTAGCTAGCTAGCTCAAGCTCAAGCTCAAGCTAGCTAGCTAGCTCAAGTTCAAGCTAGCTAGCTAGCTCAAGCTCAAGCTAGCTAGCTCAAGCTCAAGCTAGCTAGCTCAAGCTCAAGCCAGCTAGCTCAAGCTCAATCTCAAGCTAGCTAGCTAGCTCAAGCTCAAGCTAGCTAGCTCAAGCTCAAGCTAGCTAGCTAGCTAGCTCAAGCTCAAGCTCAAGCTAGCTAGCTCAAGCTCAAGCTCAAGCTAGCTAGCTCAAGCTCAAGCTCAAGCTAGCTAGCT
This sequence comes from Convolutriloba macropyga, assembly GCF_964194025.1. NCBI lineage: Eukaryota > Metazoa > Xenacoelomorpha > Acoela > Convolutidae > Convolutriloba > Convolutriloba macropyga. Next base: position 11,859 of record NW_027450211.1, on the reverse strand, counting down.
CAAGCTCAAGCTCAAGCTAGCTAGCTCAAGCTCAAGCTCAAGCTAGCTAGCTAGCTCAAGCTCAAGCTAGCTAGCTCAAGCTCAAGCTCAAGCTCAAGCTAGCTAGCTAGCTAGCTCAAGCTCAAGCTCAAGCTAGCTAGCTAGCTCAAGCTCAAGCTAGCTAGCTCAAGCTCAAGCCAGCTAGCTCAAGCTCAAGCTCAAGCTAGCTAGCTAGCTCAAGCTCAAGCTAGCTAGCTCAAGCTCAAGCCAGCTAGCTCAAGCTCAAGCTCAAGCTCAAGCTAGCTAGCTAGCTCAAGCTCAAGCTAGATAGCTAGCTCAAGCTAGCTAGCTAGCTCAAGCTCAAGCTCAAGCTAGCTAGCTAGCTAGCTCAAGCTCAAGCTAGCTAGCTCAAGCTCAAGCCAGCTAGCTCAAGCTCAAGCTCAAGCTAGCTAGCTAGCTCAAGCTCAAGCTAGCTAGCTCAAGCTCAAGCTCAAGCGAGCTAGCTAGCTCAAGCTCAAGCTAGCTAGCTAGCTCAAGCTCAAGCTAGCTAACTCAAGCTAACTCAGCTAGCTCAAGCTAACTCAAGCTAGCTAAAGCTAACTCAAGCTAACTCAAGCTAACTCAAGCTAACTCAAGCTAGCTAAAGCTAACTCAAGCTAACTCAAGCTAACCCGAGCTAACTCAAGCTAGCTCAAGCTAACCCAAGCTAGCTAAAGCTAACTCAAGCTAACTCAAGCTAATTCAAGCTAACTCAAGCTAACTCAAGCTAACTCAAGCTAACTCAAGCTAGTTCAAGCTAACTCAAGCTAGCTAAAGCTAACTCAAGCTAACTCAAGCTAACTCAAGCTAGCTCAAGCTAACTCAAGCTAGTTCAAGCTAACTCAAGCTAGCTAAAGCTAACTCAAGCTAACTCAAGCTAACTCAAGCTAGCTCAAGCTAACTCAAGCTAACTCAAGCTAACTCAAGCTAACCCGAGCTAACTCAAGCTAACTCAAGGTAGCTAAAGCTAGTTCAAGCTAGCTCAAGCTAGCTAAAGCTAAGACAAGCTAACTCAAGCTAACTCAAGCTAACTCAAGCTAACTCAAGCTAGTTCAAGCTAACTCAAGCTAGCTAAAGCTAACTCAAGCTAACTCAAGCTAACTCAAGCTAGCTCAAGCTAACTCAAGCTAGTTCAAGCTAACTCAAGCTAGCTAAAGCTAACTCAAGCTAACTCAAGCTAACTCAAGCTAGCTCAAGCTAACTCAAGCTAGTTCAAGCTAACTCAAGCTAGCTAAAGCTAACTCAAGCTAACTCAAGCTAACTCAAGCTAACTCAAGCTAGCTAAAGCTAACTCAAGCTAACTCAAGCTAACCCGAGCTAACTCAAGCTAGCTCAAGCTAACCCAAGCTAGCTAAAGCTAACTCAAGCTAACTCAAGCTAATTCAAGCTAACTCAAGCTAACTCAAGCTAACTCAAGCTAACTCAAGCTAGCTAAAGCTAACTCAAGCTAACTCAAGCTAACTCAAGCTAACCCGAGCTAACTCAAGCTAACTCAAGGTAGCTAAAGCTAGTTCAAGCTAACTCAAGCTAGCTAAAGCTAAGACAAGCTAACTCAAGCTAACTCAAGCTAACTCAAGCTAACTCAAGCTAACTCAAGCTAGTTCAAGCTAACTCAAGCTAACTCAAGCTAACTCAAGCTAGCTAAAGCTAACTCAAGCTAACTCAAGCTAACTCAAGCTAACCCGAGCTAACTCAAGCTAACTCAAGGTAGCTAAAGCTAGTTCAAGCTAGCTCAAGCTAGCTAAAGCTAAGACAAGCTAACTCAAGCTAACTCAAGCTAACTCAAGCTAGTTCAAGCTAACTCAAGCTAGCTAAAGCTAACTCAAGCTAACTCAAGCTAACTCAAGCTAGCTCAAGCTAACTCAAGCTAGTTCAAGCTAACTCAAGCTAGCTAAAGCTAACTCAAGCTAACTCAAGCTAACTCAAGCTAACTCAAGCTAGCTAAAGCTAACTCAAGCTAACTCAAGCTAACCCGAGCTAACTCAAGCTAGCTCAAGCTAACCCAAGCTAGCTAAAGCTAACTCAAGCTAACTCAAGCTAATTCAAGCTAACTCAAGCTAACTCAAGCTAACTCAAGCTAACTCAAGCTAGCTAAAGCTAACTCAAGCTAACTCAAGCTAACTCAAGCTAACCCGAGCTAACTCAAGCTAACTCAAGGTAGCTAAAGCTAGTTCAAGCTAACTCAAGCTAGCTAAAGCTAAGACAAGCTAACTCAAGCTAACTCAAGCTAACTCAAGCTAACTCAAGCTAACTCAAGCTAGTTCAAGCTAACTCAAGCTAACTCAAGCTAACTCAAGCTAGCTAAAGCTAACTCAAGCTAACTCAAGCTAACTCAAGCTAACCCGAGCTAACTCAAGCTAACTCAAGGTAGCTAAAGCTAGTTCAAGCTAGCTCAAGCTAGCTAAAGCTAAGACAAGCTAACTCAAGCTAACTCAAGCTAACTCAAGCTAGTTCAAGCTAACTCAAGCTAGCTAAAGCTAACTCAAGCTAACTCAAGCTAACTCAAGCTAGCTCAAGCTAACTCAAGCTAGTTCAAGCTAACTCAAGCTAGCTAAAGCTAACTCAAGCTAACTCAAGCTAACTCAAGCTAACTCAAGCTAGCTAAAGCTAACTCAAGCTAACTCAAGCTAACCCGAGCTAACTCAAGCTAGCTCAAGCTAACCCAAGCTAGCTAAAGCTAACTCAAGCTAACTCAAGCTAATTCAAGCTAACTCAAGCTAACTCAAGCTAACTCAAGCTAACTCAAGCTAGCTAAAGCTAACTCAAGCTAACTCAAGCTAACTCAAGCTAACCCGAGCTAACTCAAGCTAACTCAAGCTAACTCAAGGTAGCTAAAGCTAGTTCAAGCTAGCTCAAGCTAGCTAAAGCTAAGACAAGCTAACTCAAGCTAACTCAAGCTAACTCAAGCTAACTCAAGCTAGTTCAAGCTAACTCAAGCTAGCTAAAGCTAACTCAAGCTAACTCAAGCTAACTCAAGCTAACTCAAGCTAACTCAAGCTAGCTCAAGCTAACTCAAGCTAGTTCAAGCTAACTCAAGCTAGCTAAAGCTAACTCAAGCTAACTCAAGCTAACTCAAGCTAGCTCAAGCTAACTCAAGCTAGTTCAAGCTAACTCAAGCTAGCTAAAGCTAACTCAAGCTAACTCAAGCTAACTCAAGCTAACTCAAGCTAGCTAAAGCTAACTCAAGCTAACTCAAGCTAACCCGAGCTAACTCAAGCTAGCTCAAGCTAACCCAAGCTAGCTAAAGCTAACTCAAGCTAACTCAAGCTAATTCAAGCTAACTCAAGCTAACTCAAGCTAACTCAAGCTAACTCAAGCTAGCTAAAGCTAACTCAAGCTAACTCAAGCTAACTCAAGCTAACCCGAGCTAACTCAAGCTAACTCAAGGTAGCTAAAGCTAGTTCAAGCTAACTCAAGCTAGCTAAAGCTAAGACAAGCTAACTCAAGCTAACTCAAGCTAACTCAAGCTAACTCAAGCTAACTCAAGCTAGTTCAAGCTAACTCAAGCTAACTCAAGCTAACTCAAGCTAGCTAAAGCTAACTCAAGCTAACTCAAGCTAACTCAAGCTAACCCGAGCTAACTCAAGCTAACTCAAGGTAGCTAAAGCTAGTTCAAGCTAGCTCAAGCTAGCTAAAGCTAAGACAAGCTAACTCAAGCTAACTCAAGCTAACTCAAGCTAGTTCAAGCTAACTCAAGCTAGCTAAAGCTAACTCAAGCTAACTCAAGCTAACTCAAGCTAGCTCAAGCTAACTCAAGCTAGTTCAAGCTAACTCAAGCTAGCTAAAGCTAACTCAAGCTAACTCAAGCTAACTCAAGCTAACTCAAGCTAGCTAAAGCTAACTCAAGCTAACTCAAGCTAACCCGAGCTAACTCAAGCTAGCTCAAGCTAACCCAAGCTAGCTAAAGCTAACTCAAGCTAACTCAAGCTAATTCAAGCTAACTCAAGCTAACTCAAGCTAACTCAAGCTAACTCAAGCTAGCTAAAGCTAACTCAAGCTAACTCAAGCTAACTCAAGCTAACCCGAGCTAACTCAAGCTAACTCAAGGTAGCTAAAGCTAGTTCAAGCTAACTCAAGCTAGCTAAAGCTAAGACAAGCTAACTCAAGCTAACTCAAGCTAACTCAAGCTAACTCAAGCTAACTCAAGCTAGTTCAAGCTAACTCAAGCTAACTCAAGCTAACTCAAGCTAGCTAAAGCTAACTCAAGCTAACTCAAGCTAACTCAAGCTAACCCGAGCTAACTCAAGCTAACTCAAGGTAGCTAAAGCTAGTTCAAGCTAGCTCAAGCTAGCTAAAGCTAAGACAAGCTAACTCAAGCTAACTCAAGCTAACTCAAGCTAGTTCAAGCTAACTCAAGCTAGCTAAAGCTAACTCAAGCTAACTCAAGCTAACTCAAGCTAGCTCAAGCTAACTCAAGCTAGTTCAAGCTAACTCAAGCTAGCTAAAGCTAACTCAAGCTAACTCAAGCTAACTCAAGCTAACTCAAGCTAGCTAAAGCTAACTCAAGCTAACTCAAGCTAACCCGAGCTAACTCAAGCTAGCTCAAGCTAACCCAAGCTAGCTAAAGCTAACTCAAGCTAACTCAAGCTAATTCAAGCTAACTCAAGCTAACTCAAGCTAACTCAAGCTAACTCAAGCTAGCTAAAGCTAACTCAAGCTAACTCAAGCTAACTCAAGCTAACCCGAGCTAACTCAAGCTAACTCAAGGTAGCTAAAGCTAGTTCAAGCTAACTCAAGCTAGCTAAAGCTAAGACAAGCTAACTCAAGCTAACTCAAGCTAACTCAAGCTAACTCAAGCTAACTCAAGCTAACTCAAGCTAGTTCAAGCTAACTCAAGCTAACTCAAGCTAACTCAAGCTAGCTAAAGCTAACTCAAGCTAACTCAAGCTAACTCAAGCTAACCCGAGCTAACTCAAGCTAACTCAAGGTAGCTAAAGCTAGTTCAAGCTAACTCAAGCTAGCTAAAGCTAAGACAAGCTAACTCAAGCTAACTCAAGCTAACTCAAGCTAACTCAAGCTAACTAAAGCTAGTTCAAGCTAACTCAAGCTAGCTAAAGCTAACTCAAGCTAACTCAAGCTAACTCAAGCTAGCTCAAGCTAACTCAAGCTAGTTCAAGCTAACTCAAGCTAGCTAAAGCTAACTCAAGCTAACTCAAGCTAACTCAAGCTAACTCAAGCTAGCTAAAGCTAACTCAAGCTAACTCAAGCTAACCCGAGCTAACTCAAGCTAGCTCAAGCTAACCCAAGCTAGCTAAAGCTAACTCAAGCTAACTCAAGCTAATTCAAGCTAACTCAAGCTAACTCAAGCTAACTCAAGCTAACTCAAGCTAGCTAAAGCTAACTCAAGCTAACTCAAGCTAACTCAAGCTAACCCGAGCTAACTCAAGCTAACTCAAGGTAGCTAAAGCTAGTTCAAGCTAACTCAAGCTAGCTAAAGCTAAGACAAGCTAACTCAAGCTAACTCAAGCTAACTCAAGCTAACTCAAGCTAACTCAAGCTAGTTCAAGCTAACTTAATGAAGTTAACCCAAGCTAACTTGGGTTAATGAAGTCAAACTCAAGCTAACCCGAGCTAACTCAAGCTAACTCAAGCTAATTCAAGCTAACTCAAGCTAACTCAAGCTAATTCAAGCTAACTCAAGCTAATTCAAGCTAACTCAAGCTAGCTCAAGCTAACTCAAGCTAACCCAAGCTAACTTAAGCTAGCTTAAGCTAATTAAAGCTAATTAAAGCTAACTCAAGCTAACCCAAGCTAACTTAAGCTAGCTCTAGCTGGCTGCCACTGTTAGGCCATTTGGGAGCGCTTTTCTCGCACTCTGATTGGCTGCCACTGTTAGGCCATTTGGGAGCGCTTTTCTCGCACTCTGATTGGCTGCCACTGTTAGGCCATTTGGGAGCGCTTTTCTCGCACTCTGATTGGCTGCCACTGTTAGGCCATTTGGGAGCGCTTTTCTCGCACTCTGATTGGCTGCCACTGTTAGGCCATTTGGGAGCGCTTTTCTCGCACTCTGATTGGCTGCCACTGTTAGGCCATTTGGGAGCGCTTTTCTCGCACTCTGATTGGCTGCCACTGTTAGGCCATTTGGGAGCGCTTTTCTCGCACTCTGATTGGCTGCCACTGTTAGGCCATTTGGGAGCGCTTTTCTCGCACTCTGATTGGCTGCCACTGTTAGGCCATTTGGGAGCGCTTTTCTCGCACTCTGATTGGCTGCCACTGTTAGGCCATTTGGGAGCGCTTTTCTCGCACTCTGATTGGCTGCCACTGTTAGGCCATTTGGGAGCGCTTTTCTCGCACTCTGATTGGCTGCCACTGTTAGGCCATTTGGGAGCGCTTTTCTCGCACTCTGATTGGCTGCCACTGTTAGGCCATTTGGGAGCGCTTTTCTCGCACTCTGATTGGCTGCCACTGTTAGGCCATTTGGGAGCGCTTTTCTCGCACTCTGATTGGCTGCCACTGTTAGGCCATTTGGGAGCGCTTTTCTCGCACTCTGATTGGCTGCCACTGTTAGGCCATTTGGGAGCGCTTTTCTCGCACTCTGATTGGCTGCCACTGTTAGGCCATTTGGGAGCGCTTTTCTCGCACTCTGATTGGCTGCCACTGTTAGGCCATTTGGGAGCGCTTTTCTCGCACTCTGATTGGCTGCCACTGTTAGGCCATTTGGGAGCGCTTTTCTCGCACTCTGATTGGCTGCCACTGTTAGGCCATTTGGGAGCGCTTTTCTCGCACTCTGATTGGCTGCCACTGTTAGGCCATTTGGGAGCGCTTTTCTCGCACTCTGATTGGCTGCCACTGTTAGGCCATTTGGGAGCGCTTTTCTCGCACTCTGATTGGCTGCCAGTGT
>NW_027450210.1:37500-40787 GCF_964194025.1 Convolutriloba macropyga | reverse complement strand
TAACTCAAGCTAACTCAAGCTAACTCAAGCTAACTCAAGCTAACTCAAGCTAGCTAAAGCTAACTCAAGCTAACTCAAGCTAACTCAAGCTAACCCGAGCTAACTCAAGCTAACTCAAGGTAGCTAAAGCTAGTTCAAGCTAACTCAAGCTAGCTAAAGCTAAGACAAGCTAACTCAAGCTAACTCAAGCTAACTCAAGCTAACTCAAGCTAACTAAAGCTAGTTCAAGCTAACTCAAGCTAGCTAAAGCTAACTCAAGCTAACTCAAGCTAACTCAAGCTAGCTCAAGCTAACTCAAGCTAGTTCAAGCTAACTCAAGCTAGCTAAAGCTAACTCAAGCTAACTCAAGCTAACTCAAGCTAACTCAAGCTAGCTAAAGCTAACTCAAGCTAACTCAAGCTAACCCGAGCTAACTCAAGCTAGCTCAAGCTAACCCAAGCTAGCTAAAGCTAACTCAAGCTAACTCAAGCTAATTCAAGCTAACTCAAGCTAACTCAAGCTAACTCAAGCTAACTCAAGCTAGCTAAAGCTAACTCAAGCTAACTCAAGCTAACTCAAGCTAACCCGAGCTAACTCAAGCTAACTCAAGGTAGCTAAAGCTAGTTCAAGCTAACTCAAGCTAGCTAAAGCTAAGACAAGCTAACTCAAGCTAACTCAAGCTAACTCAAGCTAACTCAAGCTAACTCAAGCTAACTCAAGCTAGTTCAAGCTAACTCAAGCTAACTCAAGCTAACTCAAGCTAGCTAAAGCTAACTCAAGCTAACTCAAGCTAACTCAAGCTAACCCGAGCTAACTCAAGCTAACTCAAGGTAGCTAAAGCTAGTTCAAGCTAGCTCAAGCTAGCTAAAGCTAAGACAAGCTAACTCAAGCTAACTCAAGCTAACTCAAGCTAACTCAAGCTAGTTCAAGCTAACTCAAGCTAGCTAAAGCTAACTCAAGCTAACTCAAGCTAACTCAAGCTAGCTCAAGCTAACTCAAGCTAGTTCAAGCTAACTCAAGCTAGCTAAAGCTAACTCAAGCTAACTCAAGCTAACTCAAGCTAGCTCAAGCTAACTCAAGCTAACTCAAGCTAACTCAAGCTAACCCGAGCTAACTCAAGCTAACTCAAGGTAGCTAAAGCTAGTTCAAGCTAGCTCAAGCTAGCTAAAGCTAAGACAAGCTAACTCAAGCTAACTCAAGCTAACTCAAGCTAACTCAAGCTAGTTCAAGCTAACTCAAGCTAGCTAAAGCTAACTCAAGCTAACTCAAGCTAACTCAAGCTAGCTCAAGCTAACTCAAGCTAGTTCAAGCTAACTCAAGCTAGCTAAAGCTAACTCAAGCTAACTCAAGCTAACTCAAGCTAGCTCAAGCTAACTCAAGCTAGTTCAAGCTAACTCAAGCTAGCTAAAGCTAACTCAAGCTAACTCAAGCTAACTCAAGCTAACTCAAGCTAGCTAAAGCTAACTCAAGCTAACTCAAGCTAACCCGAGCTAACTCAAGCTAGCTCAAGCTAACCCAAGCTAGCTAAAGCTAACTCAAGCTAACTCAAGCTAATTCAAGCTAACTCAAGCTAACTCAAGCTAACTCAAGCTAACTCAAGCTAGCTAAAGCTAACTCAAGCTAACTCAAGCTAACTCAAGCTAACCCGAGCTAACTCAAGCTAACTCAAGGTAGCTAAAGCTAGTTCAAGCTAACTCAAGCTAGCTAAAGCTAAGACAAGCTAACTCAAGCTAACTCAAGCTAACTCAAGCTAACTCAAGCTAACTCAAGCTAGTTCAAGCTAACTCAAGCTAACTCAAGCTAACTCAAGCTAGCTAAAGCTAACTCAAGCTAACTCAAGCTAACTCAAGCTAACCCGAGCTAACTCAAGCTAACTCAAGGTAGCTAAAGCTAGTTCAAGCTAGCTCAAGCTAGCTAAAGCTAAGACAAGCTAACTCAAGCTAACTCAAGCTAACTCAAGCTAGTTCAAGCTAACTCAAGCTAGCTAAAGCTAACTCAAGCTAACTCAAGCTAACTCAAGCTAGCTCAAGCTAACTCAAGCTAGTTCAAGCTAACTCAAGCTAGCTAAAGCTAACTCAAGCTAACTCAAGCTAACTCAAGCTAACTCAAGCTAGCTAAAGCTAACTCAAGCTAACTCAAGCTAACCCGAGCTAACTCAAGCTAGCTCAAGCTAACCCAAGCTAGCTAAAGCTAACTCAAGCTAACTCAAGCTAATTCAAGCTAACTCAAGCTAACTCAAGCTAACTCAAGCTAACTCAAGCTAGCTAAAGCTAACTCAAGCTAACTCAAGCTAACTCAAGCTAACCCGAGCTAACTCAAGCTAACTCAAGGTAGCTAAAGCTAGTTCAAGCTAACTCAAGCTAGCTAAAGCTAAGACAAGCTAACTCAAGCTAACTCAAGCTAACTCAAGCTAACTCAAGCTAACTCAAGCTAACTCAAGCTAGTTCAAGCTAACTCAAGCTAACTCAAGCTAACTCAAGCTAGCTAAAGCTAACTCAAGCTAACTCAAGCTAACTCAAGCTAACCCGAGCTAACTCAAGCTAACTCAAGGTAGCTAAAGCTAGTTCAAGCTAACTCAAGCTAGCTAAAGCTAAGACAAGCTAACTCAAGCTAACTCAAGCTAACTCAAGCTAACTCAAGCTAACTAAAGCTAGTTCAAGCTAACTCAAGCTAGCTAAAGCTAACTCAAGCTAACTCAAGCTAACTCAAGCTAGCTCAAGCTAACTCAAGCTAGTTCAAGCTAACTCAAGCTAGCTAAAGCTAACTCAAGCTAACTCAAGCTAACTCAAGCTAACTCAAGCTAGCTAAAGCTAACTCAAGCTAACTCAAGCTAACCCGAGCTAACTCAAGCTAGCTCAAGCTAACCCAAGCTAGCTAAAGCTAACTCAAGCTAACTCAAGCTAATTCAAGCTAACTCAAGCTAACTCAAGCTAACTCAAGCTAACTCAAGCTAGCTAAAGCTAACTCAAGCTAACTCAAGCTAACTCAAGCTAACCCGAGCTAACTCAAGCTAACTCAAGGTAGCTAAAGCTAGTTCAAGCTAACTCAAGCTAGCTAAAGCTAAGACAAGCTAACTCAAGCTAACTCAAGCTAACTCAAGCTAACTCAAGCTAACTCAAGCTAGTTCAAGCTAACTTAATGAAGTTAACCCAAGCTAACTTGGGTTAATGAAGTCAAACTCAAGCTAACCCGAGCTAACTCAAGCTAACTCAAGCTAATTCAAGCTAACTCAAGCTAACTCAAGCTAATTCAAGCTAACTCAAGCTAATTCAAGCTAACTCAAGCTAGCTCAAGCTAACTCAAGCTAA
>NW_027450210.1:7500-32500 GCF_964194025.1 Convolutriloba macropyga | reverse complement strand
AATCGGCGCCCTCACCACACAAAGTAGTGCAATTCATAAAAATTACACTGTTCACTTTCATTTCGCGTGTGCGCTTTCAATGAGCGACAACACTTGCAAGCAACTCACACTCCTTGGTCCGTGTTTCAAGACGGGCTGTAGAGAGCATTGAATAGGAAGTTGAGGTCAGACAGGCAATCAAGATCAATTTATCTCATTTTGTTTAGAATCAACAAGAAGAATTCCGAGGAAAACTTCTGCTCGATTCATTAACAAGATTTGCCAAAAGACGACAACTACACTACTCGGTAGCCGAGAATATAATATCAAGGCATTGAGTATGGTAACGCTCACTCCAGTTCCCCTTCAACAGTTTCACGTACTTTTCACTCTCTCTTCAGAGTGCTTTTCAACTTTCCCTCACGGTACTTGTTTACTATCGGTCTCGCTTTATAATTAGCTTTTGGAGAGACATATCTCCAGCTTCGAGTTGCACTTTCAAACAACTCTACTCATAGGAATGAGCCATTATGACTGGTATCGAAAATGACCTTTACAGGATTTTCACCTTCTTTGATGCTACTTTCCAGTAGACATCAGGACAAATTCACCAGTCTAGCATCAAACCATACCGGACACCGAGAAATGTTGCCATTTCTCTTCCCGATGAGCTTTTCCCTGTTCATTCGCCATTACTAAGGGATTCTCAGTTGATTTCTTTTCCTCCCCTTACTGATATGCTTAAGTTAAGGGGGTTCTCTCGCCCAATTCAGGTTATGTAGTTGATTGTCTCTTAATTGGTTCACTGACCAATATGAGACAGAAACCGATTCAGCAGTTTTGTTCGCTACTACTATCAAACACAGGTCGAAGTTTCCATTCAGTCATTAATTCCAACTTTCAAATGTTGTTGTTTCAGCTTTCGCTTACTAGAAGCAACATAATACTCGCTGCAATACAGACCTCGGGAAACCCTCACCGTGAATAAGGTTCACTCACATATTTCACTACATTTTGCGTGGGATTGGAGATGAGGCTACTCGTTCTTGCTCAGTACTAGGCTGAAAATTAACGAAACTTCGTTACAAACGTTCACATGTTGATGTTTCCGCTTTCGCGTACTCGAAACAACATAATACTAGTCTTTGTAATTTAGTTTCATAATTTCAACTGTTCTCATGCAGAATTTTTGCTCATTCTTATCCCAAATTTTGACCTGGCTACTAGTTACACTCCTTGTACTTATTGCAAAATGACCACAAATTTCAACAGCTTTCACATGTTGCTGTTTCGGCTTTCGCTTACTACAGTCAACATAATACTCGTTGCAAAATAAGTGCTCGGCATCTGCAATTTTCCAAAGACGAAGTTTCGCCAGTTCAATTTTCGCTCGCCAATTATGGCTACTAATTCACACGGTACTGAGCTCAACAACATTAAATTTGTTCAGCAAGACTTTCACATGTTGATGTTTTGGCTTTCGCCTACTAGAAGCAACATAATACTCGTCTTGTTAGCTCATTCAATGAGAATAGCTTTTCCCGTTGAGAATTTTTGCCTTCAATTGGCGTTGTAGTGAGTTTGGCTACTCAGATCACCAAATACTTGTGACAATTCGAACCAGAAATGTTTTCAATTTTCACATGCTGATGTTTCGGATTCAACCTACTAGAAGCAGCATAATACTTGTATTCAACAATTTCTGTATCAAATCCCAGTTTTCTCTGGTGCATCTTTGCCAAACTATTCCAAACTGCCTGAGTCTGAATACCAATTACAGGTACTAGTAAATGCACGTTACTAAGGACTATATAGTTCTAGGTTACTGTACACAACGACGTTCACATGTTGATGTTTCAGCTGCCGCTTACTAGAAACAACATAATACTTATCGTGCATACCTTTCCATAACTTGTCCTTTTCAGATGCATTAGTTTCCCTTTGTCTTGGCTTCTACAGTCAGACTGGCTACTAGTAACAGCACAGTACTAATCACATATCGTTCTACAGTTTGCAGACAACTTTCACATGTTGATGTTTCAGCTTTCGCCTACTAGAAACAACATAATACTCGCTGTATACATTTGTAGTTCTCTATGTAACTTTCATGTGAAGAAGTTTCGCCAGTCTTTTTGACTGTCTCAAATCTGAGTCATGCTTAGGCTACTAGTTGCTTCATAGTACTTATCGCCTCGAGATCATTGAACAAAACTTGATTTTCACATGTTGCTGTTTCAGCTTCCGCTTACTAGAAACAACATAATACTAGTCTCATTAAGTTCCGTCTCTTTGCAATTTTCTTATGAAGAAAATTCGCCATCACAATGACTCCAGCAGTTCTTGATCAAGGAATGCAATCATTGATCAGAATGCTATTATTTGAATCGGTTCTGCTTTAAGTGTTCCAATTTTATTGGAAGCACCAACAATAGAACATCAATGTGTTCAATCGAGAGTTATATAACCCTGAATCGGACGCAGTCAACAGCCGAAGCCGAGACCGCCTTTTGCGTTAGAGAGGTCGGTAAACAAATCTTGCGATTCATACCGAATTAACACATATAGCTGTGCTCCTCTTCGTAAAGCGAGCCAAGTGATCCCCTGTTGAAGGATGTATTTGGACCAATCTAGTAGCATTTGGTTTCCAACAAGCTCTCCCAAGTTAGCTTACTTATTGGGCTTTTCAACCAATTCGGTTGGCTACAAGCATCATCAAAGTACTAGCCACAGTTTGATCGCAAAATTCTACGACTTTCACATGTTGATGTTTCGGCTTGCGCTTAGCCTACTATAAGCAACATAATACTAGTCATATCATAGAGCGTGATCAGCTTGTGACGTTCTCATGATGAAGTTTCACCAACAGTGTCTCACTTCGAGCTTAAATCCAGCTACTAGTAACTACACAGTACTGACTGCAACGATAACTTTTATCTATACCTTTCACATGCTGCGCTTTCGGCCAGGGCCTACTAACGTCAACATAATACTCGATATAAACTTTTGTTCATGATGCAGCTTCCCCATGCAGAAGTTTCGCCTTCAAATGCTATCTTGGCCATATGACGTAAGAAAAGGTTACTAGTAACATCACAGTACTAGCCACAGTTTGATTGCAAAATTCTACGACTTTCACATGTTGATGTTTCGGCTTGCGCTTAGCCTACTAGAAGCAACATAATACTAGTCATATCATAGAGCGTGATCAGCTTGTGACGTTCTCATGATGAAGTTTCACCAACAGTGTCTCATTTCGAGCTTAAATCCAGCTACTAGTAACTACACAGTACTGACTGCAACGCTAACTTTTATCTATACCTTTCACATGCTGCGCTTTCGGCCAGGGCCTACTAACGTCAACATAATACTCGATATAAACTTTTGTTCATGATGCAGCTTCCCCATGCAGAAGTTTCGCCTTCAAATGCTCTCTTGGCCATATGACGTAACACAAGGTTACTAGTAACATCACAGTACTAGCCACAATTTGATCGCAAAATTCTACGACTTTCACATGTTGATGTTTCGGCTTGCGCTTAGCCTACTAGAAGCAACATAATACTAGTCATATCATGGAGCGTGATCAGCTTGTGACGTTCTCATGATGAAGTTTCACCAACAGTGTCTCATTTCGAGCTTAAATCCAGCTACTAGTAACTACACAGTACTGACTGCAACGATAACTTTTATCTATACCTTTCACATGCTGCGCTTTCGGCCAGGGCCTACTAATGTCAACATAATACTCGATATAAACTTTTGTTCATGATGCAGCTTCCCCATGCAGAAGTTTCGCCTTCAAATGCTCTCTTGGCCATATGACGTAACACAAGGTTACTAGTAACATCACAGTACTAGCCACAATTTGATCGCAAAATTCTACGACTTTCACATGTTGATGTTTCGGCTTGCGCTTAGCCTACTAGAAGCAACATAATACTAGTCATATCATAGAGCTTGATCAGCTTGTGACATTCTCATGATGAAGTTTCACCAACAGTGTCTCATTTTGAGCTTAAATCCAGCTACTAGTAACTACACAGTACTGACTGCAACAATAACTTTTATCTATACCTTTCACATGCTGCGTTTTCGGCCAAGGCCTACTAACGTCAACATAATACTCGATATAAAATTTTGATCATGATGCAGCTTTCCCATGCAGAAGTTTCGCCTTCAAATGCTCTCTTGGCCATATGACGGAACACCAGGTTACTAGTAACATCACAGTACTAGCCACAGTTTGATTGCAAAATTCTACGACTTTCACATGTTGATGTTTCGGCTTGCGCTTAGCCTACTAGAAGCAACATAATACTAGTCATATCATAGAGCGTGATCAGCTTGTGACGTTCTCATGATGAAGTTTCACCAATAGTGTTTCATTCGAATTGGTTCTGCTTTAAGCTCTCCAATTGTTTTGGATGAACCAGTTTTGCCCTTCGAAGCCACTTTTGTGAGCTTTTGTGGGTCTTTACCAAGAGGATATACCTCAAGGCCTCTTTCAATTCCTTTAAGTTCTTTCAACTCCTTTACAGTTTCTAGGTTCACATAGCTGCAAACCTTATTTCTAGTTTTAAGTCTGGCCAACTTGGGGAGAGTTGGTGCAGACCGTGACCAATTCTAGTAGGATGCCACAACAAGAATGTGATCAACTTAGCTTGTCGATGAACCTGCCCCACATTCAAACAACTCTATCGCCTTTTCCTCGTATAGTTATATGCGAGGGCCTCTCATAGAGAGCGCTGTTAGCAACCTTTTCCACATAGACGATAAAGTTGTGAGTGTTTTGCACATGGCTGTTGTCATCACCACGTGACGAGTCAACTCAGCTTGACTCTCTACACTCCGACAAGCTTTGCACATACGCCTTTAGTTCAGTATGTGTCTTTAATCTGACTCCGGTGCCTCAAGCCGGAAAAATTGTCAGATTATGATCATTATCGGTTAGTCATCCCGATGCAAGATCGTATCGTACTGTCTTTGTCTACCTCCAGATTCCGAAGAACAGGAGGAGACTCTCCCAGACCTACATATCTGGGAGAATGTTCAGAGGGCGAGAAGCTGTGGATTACTCTCCCCTAAGAACTGACTAAACTTTACCCTCGTCCAAGGTAAGTTTATTTTAGCTAGCCTTCTATGTAAAGGATCTGAGGCTAAGCTGTGTTTTTTCGAGCCTTTGGCTCGGAGCAAGTTCAGTGGGCGCCCCGAGTAGCTCAACTCTTTCCCACTGAACAGCGCAACGCTCTGTCACTCGCTGGGATTTTTGCGTGTCGGTTCTAACCACGCGACTTGTGGACCTTTTTAGGCCTTTCTCATTCACAAGTCTATAGCTGGGCTTCTATAACCCAGCTTCTGAGATCTAGATAGCTGCAGTTCTGCTAGGCTGCTTTTGCTAACTAGTCTCCCTTTAAGCAGTCCCTTGCCATGACTGCTGAACTATGTATCCACACAAGTAGTTTTTGAGCTCGATACATAATTCGAGATTGGTTGCCAAGCAATCTCTAGCGACAGAGCGTCATGCGCACTACAGACATGGCCTCTACCAGCAGCCATGCCCGAAGGAATCAATCACTGATCCTTCCGCAGGTTCCCCTACGGAAACCTTGTTACGACTTTTACTTCCTCTAGACAATTAAGCTCGATCCGCTTCATCCCGTTGCCGGAGACCGAAGTCCCAACAGTAGGAATTTGCAATTCTTGCTTAACTATCCAATCAGTAGTAGCGACGGGCGGTGTGTACAAAGGGCAGGGACGTAATCCCTATGAGTTGTTGACTCATAAGTACCAGGAATTCCTGGTTCACGTCTGCAAGTTACAACAGACGATCCCCTTGAAGCGCTGTACTTTTCTCTGATTGCCCAGTCCATTTCGGACCAAGGGCTGAGTACTCAATCTAAAAGTACACAGTGTAGCGCGCGTGCAGTCCAGAACATCTAAGGGCATCACAGACCTGTTATAGCCTCACTTCATCTGCGGTATTTAATTCCGCATAGTTCCTCTAAGAAGTGTTTGAATTCACATATAGTGAATTTCATTATTTAGATGGAGAAGATCTCGTTCGTTATCGGAATTAACCAGACAGATCACTCCACTAACTAAGAACGGCCATGCACCACCGCCCATATAATCATGAAAGATATTCAATCTGTCAATCCTTAAGATGTCTGGACCGGGTGAGTTTTCCCGTGTAGAGTCAAATTAAGCCGCAGGCTCCACTCCTGGTGGTGCCCTTCCGTCAATTCCTTTAAGTTTCGATTTTGCAACCATACTTCCCCCGGAACCAATAAACTTTGGTTTCCCGGTTAATCTCTTGCCAAGTCAAGATCGACTTTGACAAATTGTAGGTTGGTATAGTTTATGGTCAGAATTACGAGGGTATCTAATCCTCTTCAATACTCTGACTTTCGTTCTTGATTAATGAAAACATTCTTGGCAAATGCTTTCGCAGTAGTTTGTCTTGCCACGATCCAAGAATTTCACCTCTAACGTAGCAATACAAATGCCCCCGTCTGTTCCTTTCAATCATTACCGCACTCAGCCAACCGGCATCAATCGAGTAGCGGGTCATTCTCCATTATTCCATGCTTTATTATTCGATCCCAAAGGATGCTTTGAACACTCTAATTTTCTCAGGGTGAAAACACCGTTTCCACAGTTCGTCACATTTAAGTGCAAACTATTTCTTCGATGCGAAGGATGAGCGGAACGAGTCAACAGATTTAACTGAAGACCATGTTGCCGTTCTACTCAAACAGATCCAACTATGAGCTTTTTAAACGCAGCAACTATTGCATACGCTTGTAGAGGCTGGTATTACCGCGGCTGCTGGCACCAGACTTGCCCTCTACTCGTTCATCAATGGAGCTTTTAAGTCCATTCCATTCTGATTACAAACCATAAAGGTTCATATCATTATTTCTAGTCACTACCTCCTCGTGCGGAGAGTGGGTAATTTGCGTGCCTGCTGCCTTCCTTGGATGTGGTAGCCGTTTCTAAGGCTCCCTCTCCGGAATCGAACCCTGATTCCCCGTTACCCGTCACAACCATGGTAGTCCGTTACACTACCATCATAGGTTGATAGGTCAGAAATTCGGAAGTTCCGTCCCCAAGCCGAAGCTATCTGGGATCTTTCAGTTACTAGGACTCATCACGGGATGTGTCTGTACTTAGCAAATCACCCGGTGTAGTCTTGTAAAAGTCTCCGACAGTGTCGGACAATCAGCATGCATTAGCTGCAGGGTTACCGCAGTTATTCATTTAGCTTGCAAATCAACTAATAGATAGTAACTGATTTAATGAGCCATTCGCGGTTCCACTTTTTCAAGCTTCGCTTGCACATGCATGGCTTAGTCTTTCAGACAAGCATATGGCAACTGACAGGATCAATCAGTTTAATTGTACTTTGAACAATCTTTCGATTTGTTCGAATTTAGAAAGACATAGCCTTGCGGCCTCGTCAATCTTGCTTTGAGCTTTTTAAATCACGAAGAGTTTCAATGCATGCTTTGGCATGGCTACTAGTTACTACACAGTACTCTACACACTTAGAGTTACCCACGATTACACATTTCACATGCTGATGTTTCGGCTCGCGCGTACTAGAAACAGCATAATACTATGTGTACTGGTAGATAGCGCTCTGTGAGCATTTCCCATGAGCAGGTTTTGCCCTCCAAATCTCTGTTCTACTGTTACCAATACCGGCTAACAACTGTATCATACTAGGGAGAATTGACTCATGATTTAAAAACCAGATGTTCACATGTCGATGTTTCGGCTCTCGCCTACTAGAAACAACATAATACTAGTCTGTTAAAAATCTCAATCACGCCGCCTCTTCAGATACAGAAGTTTTACCTTTTATTGGTTAGAGAACAGCTTTCCAGCTGTCGACATGGTTACTAGTAACAACACCGTACTCAACACAAAAACTTTTCAACTTCACAACTTTCACATGCTGATGTTTCTGCTTTCGCATACTAGAAACAGCATAATACTTATTGTTTTGTCAAGTAATTTGTGTGTCTTTCCCATGTGAAGTTTCACCGGTCAACAATGTTTCCCTGACCAATTACGGCTACTAGTAGCTGTATAATACTAGGGAAAATGATTGAGGATTTAATATCAGATTTTCACATGTTGATGTTTCGGCTTTCGCCTACTAGAAACAACATAATACTAGTCTGCTAAGAAATCTCGCTCAAATTGCCTTTTCACATACAGAAGTTTCACCTTCTATTGGTTAGAGAACAGTTCTCAGCTGTCGACATGGTTACTAGTAACAACATCGTACTCAACACAAAAATTCTTCAACTTCACAACTTTCACATGCTGATGTTTCTGCTTTCGCGTACTAGAAACAGCATAATACTTATTGCTTTGTCAAGAAGTGTGTGTGTCTTTCCCATGCGAAAGTTTCACCGGTCAGCAATAATTGCCGTGTCCAATTAAGGTTACTCATAGCTGTATAATACTAGGGAAAATGATTGAGGATTTAATATCAGATTTTCACATGTTGATGTTTCGGCTTTCGCCTACTAGAAACAACATAATACTAGTCTGCTAATAAATCTCGCTCAAATTGCCTTTTCACATACAGAAGTTTCACCTCTTCTTGGTCACTGTACAGATGATGCTGTCTGTTCTTTATTTGGTTCTGCTTATTATAAGGAGGGGCATCACTCCTTCCTCCTTGGTTTGCATGCATTAAGCCTGCTTTGTGAAAAGCGTATCTTTCTAGCTTTTCTTCGCCTTACTCGAGTAGGACGATACAATCCAGACATTAGTCAGTCTTGGTGTAAAGTCACTGAGTATTATTCGGTTCTGCTTTATTCAGCAATATGCTGTATAATTGTTGTAATTTGCGAACATATTTGTTCTCAGTTCCGAACTACTAGCGACGACAGATTACCAGCGGTCATGAGCCATCAAGGTAGTTCTTTGGTGCATCAAGTAGAGAGGTGCCATCAAACAACACTTCCCTAATAATGCTACACACATAGAATTTGCTACAGTGCAGCTTTTTACTTTGCAAAATTTGCGCACAAATTTTGCATAGAATAAATGTTTTATCAAGATTTTTAGATCCCCTCCCTTGAGAGAACGTTACTCCTTTAAGTGAACACCCCGCGGCGTCCTGTTGTTATTGCTTATAACCATTTCGCAAGCCGGAGGCATAATGCACTACGCAAGCCGCTACTTTGGCACAGAGGCACCTAGTTTTACACCCGGGACTTCAGGTGGCCCAGTTTTACACCCAGTACAGCGGTGCCAGTTGGTAACCCGGTGGATCCTCGGAGACCAGACATGATCATAGATCAAACCCGATGTATGCTACTCCTGAACGTATAGTATCTCCACTGTGCAATGAAATTATCGTTCGTTTCGGGCCTTCCTATACGTTCAGCAGACAATCGCTAGGAATTCACCTCGTGACCCGTGGTGACCACACTGGATTTCAAGTTTATTGATTTGGACAGACCTGTCATTTATTTTGCTTTTCAGCTTCAGTTCTGCTCGATCTAGCTTGCCTAAGGCTTGATCTCGCTTTGCTCACCCCTGTAGGAGCCTCTACTAGTACCACTCGGAGTAATGGGGAATCCACCAGACCTAATCGATGAATGCCATCAAACAACAAACATCATACCCGGCTTCATCAGGCATATTTTATTACTTCCGAGAGGTACTTTAGTATCAGATCTTTCTCCATGCCTCTTATGAGGACCCGTCAGACCTTTCGGTTTATCGTTTAGCTTCAGTCCTGCTCGATCTAGCTTTCCCAAGGCTCGATCTAGCTCTATTCGCCCCACTAGAGGGCTCTCTAAGACCCCTCGGTCTTAGTGTTAGCTCCGGTACTGCTCGGTCGTGCTTGCTGAAGGCCCGACCCAGCTTTAGTTAGATTCTCGTACTTTCTCTTGGCCTCTCTAGGAGGACCAGACAGACCTCTCGGTCTATCGTTTAGCTTCAGTCCTGCTCGATCTAGCTTGCCCAAGGCTTGATCAAGCTCTATTCGCCCCGCTAGAGGGCTCTCTAAGACCCCTCGGTCTTAGTGTTATCTTCTGTAATGCCTAACCAAGCTTACTACAGGCCTTGGTCAGGTCTTTATCGGTCACCGATTAGTAACAGACCAATCATAGGGCCTTCCACCCTATCCGGGTTGAGGTCTTTAGTCCAGCCATATTTTGACAAGACACCTCTCCCTAATAATGCCCCACACATAGAATTACTGTCCATGCAGTATTTAACTTGTGTTTTTTTTCTAAAATTTGATTTTCACTTTTTGGAGGTTCATTTGCTCCTCTGACACTCTTTCAGCTTCAATCTTACTCGATCTAGCTTTCCCAAGGCTCGATCTAGCTCTATTCGCCCCACTAGAGGGCTCTCTAAGACACTTCGGTCTTAGTGTTAGCTCCGGTCTTGCTCAATCGTGCTTGCTGAAGGCGCGATCAAGCTTTAGTTAGCTTCTCGTACTTCCTCTTGGCCTCTCTAGGAGGACCAGACAGACCTCTCGGTCTATCGTTTAGCTTCAGTCCTGCTCGATCTAGCTTTCCCAAGGCTCGATCTAGCTCTATTCGCCCTGCTAGAGGGCTCTCTAAGACCCCTCGGTCTTAGTGTTAGCTCCGGTACAGCTCGGTCGTGCTTGCTGAAGGCCCGATCAAGCTTTAGTTAGATTCTCGTACTTTCTCTTGGCCTCTCTAGGAGGACCAGACAGACCTCTCGGTCTATCGTTTAGCTTCAGTCCTGCTTGATCTAGCTTTCCCAAGGCTCGATCTAGCTCTATTCGCCCTGCTAGAGGGCTCTCTAAGACCCCTCGGTCTTAGTGTTAGCTCCGGTACAGCTCGGTCGTGCTTGCTGAAGGCCCGATCAAGCTTTAGTTAGCTTCTCGTACTTTCTCTTGGCCTCTCTAGGAGGACCAGACAGACCTCTCGGTCTATCGTTTAGCTTCAGTCCTGCTCGATCTAGCTTTCCCAAGGCTCGATCTAGATCTATTCGCCCTGCTAGAGGGCTCTCTAAGACCCCTCGGTCTTAGTGTTAGCTCCGGTACAGCTCGGTCGTGCTTGCTGAAGGCCTGATCAAGCTTTAGTTAGCTTCTCGTACTTTCTCTTGGCCTCTCTAGGAGGACCAGACAGACCTTTCGGTCTCTTGCTTAGCTTCAGTCCTGCTCGATCTAGCTTTCCCAAGGCTCGATCTAGCTCTATTCGCCCCGCTAGAGGGCTCTCTAAGACCCCTCGGTCTTAGTGTTAACTCCTGTAATGCCTAACCAAGCTTACTACAGGCCTTGGTCAGGTCTTTATCGGTCACCGATTAGTAACAGACCGATCATGGGGCCTTCCACCCTATCCGGGTTGAGGTCTTTAGTCCAGCCATATTTTGACAAGACACCTCCCCCTAATAATGCCCCACACATAGAAATACTGTCCATGCAGTATTTAACTTGTGTTTTTTCTAAAATTTGATTTTCACTTTTTGGAGGTTCATTTGCTCCTCTGACACTCTTTCAGCTTCAATCTTACTCGATCTAGCTTTCCCAAGGCTCGATCTAGCTCTATTCGCCCCACCAGAGGGCTCTCTAAGACACTTCGGTCTTAGTGTTAGCTCCGGTCTTGCTCAATCGTGCTTGCTGAAGGCGCGATCAAGCTTTAGTTAGCTTCTCGTACTTTCTCTTGGCCTCTCTAGGAGGACCAGACAGACCTCTCGGTCTATCGTTTAGCTTCAGTCCTGCTCGATCTAGCTTTCCCAAGGCTCGATCTAGCTCTATTCGCCCCGCTAGAGGGCTCTCTAAGACCCCTCGGTCTTAGTGTTAGCTCCGGTACAGCTCGGTCGTGCTTGCTGAAGGCCCGATCAAGCTTTAGTTGGCTTCTCGTACTTTCTCTTGGCCTCTCTAGGAGGACCAGACAGACCTCTCGGTCTCTTGCTTAGCTTCAGTCCTGCTCGATCTAGCTTGCCCAAGGCTTGATCAAGCTCTATTCGCCCCGCTAGAGGGCTCTCTAAGACCCCTCGGTCTTAGTGTTAGCTCCGGTACAGCTCGGTCGTGCTTGCTGAAGGCCCGATCAAGCTTTAGTTAGCTTCTCGTTTTTTCTCTTGGCCTCTCTAGGAGGACCAGACAGACCTCTCGGTCTATCGTTTAGCTTCAGTCCTGCTCGATCTAGCTTTCTCAAGGCTCGATCTAGCTCTATTCGCCCCGCTAGAGGGCTCTCTAAGACCCCTCGGTCTTAGTGTTAGCTCCGGTACAGCTCGGTCGTGCTTGCTGAAGGCCCGATCAAGCTTTAGTTGGCTTCTCGTACTTTCTCTTGGCCTCTCTAGGAGGACCAGACAGACCTCTCGGTCTATCCTTTAGCTTCAGTCCTGCTCGATCTAGCTTTCCCAAGGCTCGATCTAGCTCTATTCGCCCCGCTAGAGGGCTCTCTAAGACCCCTCGGTCTTAGTGTTATCTCCTGTAATGCCTAACCAAGCTTACTACAGGCCTTGGTCAGGTCTTTATCGGTCACCGATTAGTAACAGACCGATCATAGGGCCTTCCACCCTATCTGGGTTGAGGTCTTTAGTCCAGCCATATTTTGACAAGACACCTCCCCCTAATAATGCCCCACACATAGAATTACTGTTTATGCAGCTTTTCACTTGTGAAATTTTTAATTTTCGCAATTATTATAGAATAAGTGTTTGCGCAGCTTTTCATAGGTCGAGCTCTAGCTAGCTAGCTCAAGCTAGCTAGCTAGCTCAAGCTCAAGCTATCTAGCTCAAGCTCAAGCCAGCTAGCTCAAGCTCAAGCTAGCTAGCTAGCTCAAGCTCAAGCTAGCTAGCTAGCTCAAGCTCAAGCTAGCTAGCTCAAGCTCAAGCTAGCTAGCTCAAGCTCAAGCTAGCTAGCTAGCTCAAGCTCAAGCTCAAGCTAGCTAGCTCAAGCTCAAGCTCAAGCTAGCTAGCTAGCTCAAGCTCAAGCTAGCTAGCTAGCTCAAGCTCAAGCTAGCTAGCTAGCTCAAGCTCAAGCTAGCTAGCTCAAGCTCAAGCTCAAGCTCAAGCTAGCTAGCTAGCTCAAGCTAGCTAGCTAGCTCAAGCTCAAGCTAGCTAGCTAGCTCAAGTTCAAGCTAGCTAGCTAGCTCAAGCTCAAGCTAGCTAGCTAGCTCAAGCTCAAGCTAGCTAGCTCAAGCTCAAGCTAGCTAGCTCAAGCTCAAGCTAGCTAGCTAGCTCAAGCTCAAGCTCAAGCTAGCTAGCTCAAGCTCAAGCTCAAGCTAGCTAGCTAGCTCAAGCTCAAGCTAGCTAGCTAGCTCAAGCTCAAGCTCAAGCTAGCTAGCTAGCTCAAGTTCAAGCTAGCTAGCTAGCTCAAGCTCAAGCTAGCTAGCTCAAGCTCAAGCTAGCTAGCTCAAGCTCAAGCCAGCTAGCTCAAGCTCAAGCTCAAGCTAGCTAGCTAGCTCAAGCACAAGCTAGCTAGCTAGCTCAATCTCAAGCTAGCTAGCTCAAGCTCAAGCTAGCTAGCTCAAGCTCAAGCTAGCTAGCTAGCTCAAGCTCAAGCTCAAGCTAGCTAGCTCAAGCTCAAGCTCAAGCTAGCTAGCTAGCTCAAGCTCAAGCTAGCTAGCTAGCTCAAGCTCAAGCTCAAGCTAGCTAGCTCAAGCTCAAGCTCAAGCTAGCTAGCTAGCTCAAGCTCAAGCTGGCTAGCTAGCTCAAGCTCAAGCTAGCTAGCTAGCTCAAGCTCAAGCTAGCTAGCTCAAGCTCAAGCTCAAGCTCAAGCTAGCTAGCTAGCTCAAGCTAGCTAGCTAGCTCAAGCTCAAGCTAGCTAGCTAGCTCAAGTTCAAGCTAGCTAGCTAGCTCAAGCTCAAGCTAGCTAGCTAGCTCAAGCTCAAGCTAGCTAGCTCAAGCTCAAGCTAGCTAGCTCAAGCTCAAGCTAGCTAGCTAGCTCAAGCTCAAGCTCAAGCTAGCTAGCTCAAGCTCAAGCTCAAGCTAGCTAGCTAGCTCAAGCTCAAGCTAGCTAGCTAGCTCAAGCTCAAGCTAGCTAGCTAGCTCAAGTTCAAGCTAGCTAGCTAGCTCAAGCTCAAGCTAGCTAGCTCAAGCTCAAGCTAGCTAGCTCAAACTCAAGCTAGCTAGCTAGCTCAAGTTCAAGCTAGCTAGCTAGCTCAAGCTCAAGCTAGCTAGCTAGCTCAAGCTCAAGCTAGCTAGCTCAAGCTCAAGCTAGCTAGCTCAAGCTCCAGCTAGCTAGCTAGCTCAAGCTCAAGCTCAAGCTAGCTAGCTCAAGCTCAAGCTCAAGCTAGCTAGCTAGCTCAAGCTCAAGCTAGCTAGCTAGCTCAAGCTCAAGCTAGCTAGCTAGCTCAAGTTCAAGCTAGCTAGCTAGCTCAAGCTCAAGCTAGCTAGCTCAAGCTCAAGCTAGCTAGCTCAAGCTCAAGCCAGCTAGCTCAAGCTCAAGCTCAAGCTAGCTAGCTAGCTCAAGCACAAGCTTGCTAGCTAGCTCAAGCTCAAGCTAGCTAGCTCAAGCTCAAGCTAGCTAGCTCAAGCTCAAGCTAGCTAGCTCAAGCTCAAGCTCAAGCTAGCTAGCTAGCTCAAGCACAAGCTTGCTAGCTAGCTCAAGCTCAAGCTAGCTAGCTCAAGCTCAAGCTAGCTAGCTCAAGCTCAAGCTAGCTAGCTAGCTCAAGCTCAAGCTCAAGCTAGCTAGCTCAAGCTCAAGCTCAAGCTAGCTAGCTAGCTCAAGCTCAAGCTAGCTAGCTAGCTCAAGCTCAAGCTAGCTAGCTAGCTCAAGCTCAAGCTAGCTAGCTCAAGCTCAAGCTCAAGCTAGCTAGCTAGCTCAAGCTAGCTAGCTAGCTCAAGCTCAAGCTAGCTAGCTAGCTCAAGTTCAAGCTAGCTAGCTAGCTCAAGCTCAAGCTAGCTAGCTAGCTCAAGCTCAAGCTAGCTAGCTCAAGCTCAAGCTAGCTAGCTCAAGCTCAAGCTAGCTAGCTAGCTCAAGCTCAAGCTCAAGCTAGCTAGCTCAAGCTCAAGCTCAAGCTAGCTAGCTAGCTCAAGCTCAAGCTAGCTAGCTAGCTCAAGCTCAAGCTAGCTAGCTAGCTCAAGTTCAAGCTAGCTAGCTAGCTCAAGCTCAAGCTAGCTAGCTCAAGCTCAAGCTAGCTAGCTCAAGCTCAAGCCAGCTAGCTCAAGCTCAAGCTCAAGCTAGCTAGCTAGCTCAAGCACAAGCTAGCTAGCTAGCTCAAGCTCAAGCTAGCTAGCTCAAGCTCAAGCTAGCTAGCTCAAGCTCAAGCTAGCTAGCTAGCTCAAGCTCAAGCTCAAGCTAGCTAGCTCAAGCTCAAGCTCAAGCTAGCTAGCTAGCTCAAGCTCAAGCTAGCTAGCTAGCTCAAGCTCAAGCTCAAGCTAGCTAGCTCAAGCTCAAGCTCAAGCTAGCTAGCTAGCTCAAGCTCAAGCTAGCTAGCTAGCTCAAGCTCAAGCTAGCTAGCTAGCTCAAGCTCAAGCTAGCTAGCTCAAGCTCAAGCTCAAGCTCAAGCTAGCTAGCTAGCTCAAGCTAGCTAGCTAGCTCAAGCTCAAGCTAGCTAGCTAGCTCAAGTTCAAGCTAGCTAGCTAGCTCAAGCTCAAGCTAGCTAGCTAGCTCAAGCTCAAGCTAGCTAGCTCAAGCTCAAGCTAGCTAGCTCAAGCTCAAGCTAGCTAGCTAGCTCAAGCTCAAGCTCAAGCTAGCTAGCTCAAGCTCAAGCTCAAGCTAGCTAGCTAGCTCAAGCTCAAGCTAGCTAGCTAGCTCAAGCTCAAGCTAGCTAGCTAGCTCAAGTTCAAGCTAGCTAGCTAGCTCAAGCTCAAGCTAGCTAGCTCAAGCTCAAGCTAGCTAGCTCAAACTCAAGCTAGCTAGCTAGCTCAAGTTCAAGCTAGCTAGCTAGCTCAAGCTCAAGCTAGCTAGCTAGCTCAAGCTCAAGCTAGCTAGCTCAAGCTCAAGCTAGCTAGCTCAAGCTCAAGCTAGCTAGCTAGCTCAAGCTCAAGCTCAAGCTAGCTAGCTCAAGCTCAAGCTCAAGCTAGCTAGCTAGCTCAAGCTCAAGCTAGCTAGCTAGCTCAAGCTCAAGCTAGCTAGCTAGCTCAAGTTCAAGCTAGCTAGCTAGCTCAAGCTCAAGCTAGCTAGCTCAAGCTCAAGCTAGCTAGCTCAAGCTCAAGCCAGCTAGCTCAAGCTCAAGCTCAAGCTAGCTAGCTAGCTCAAGCACAAGCTTGCTAGCTAGCTCAAGCTCAAGCTAGCTAGCTCAAGCTCAAGCTAGCTAGCTCAAGCTCAAGCTAGCTAGCTCAAGCTCAAGCTCAAGCTAGCTAGCTAGCTCAAGCACAAGCTTGCTAGCTAGCTCAAGCTCAAGCTAGCTAGCTCAAGCTCAAGCTAGCTAGCTCAAGCTCAAGCTAGCTAGCTAGCTCAAGCTCAAGCTCAAGCTAGCTAGCTCAAGCTCAAGCTCAAGCTAGCTAGCTAGCTCAAGCTCAAGCTAGCTAGCTAGCTCAAGCTCAAGCTAGCTAGCTAGCTCAAGCTCAAGCTAGCTAGCTCAAGCTCAAGCTCAAGCTAGCTAGCTAGCTCAAGCTAGCTAGCTAGCTCAAGCTCAAGCTAGCTAGCTAGCTCAAGTTCAAGCTAGCTAGCTAGCTCAAGCTCAAGCTAGCTAGCTAGCTCAAGCTCAAGCTATCTAGCTCAAGCTCAAGCTAGCTAGCTCAAGCTCAAGCTAGCTAGCTAGCTCAAGCTCAAGCTCAAGCTAGCTAGCTCAAGCTCAAGCTCAAGCTAGCTAGCTAGCTCAAGCTCAAGCTAGCTAGCTAGCTCAAGCTCAAGCTAGCTAGCTAGCTCAAGTTCAAGCTAGCTAGCTAGCTCAAGCTCAAGCTAGCTAGCTCAAGCTCAAGCTAGCTAGCTCAAGCTCAAGCCAGCTAGCTCAAGCTCAAGCTCAAGCTAGCTAGCTAGCTCAAGCTCAAGCTCAAGCTCAAGCTAGCTAGCTAGCTCAAGTTCAAGCTAGCTAGCTAGCTCAAGCTCAAGCTAGCTAGCTCAAGCTCAAGCTAGCTAGCTCAAGCTCAAGCCAGCTAGCTCAAGCTCAAGCTCAAGCTAGCTAGCTAGCTCAAGCTCAAGCTAGCTAGCTCAAGCTCAAGCTAGCTAGCTAGCTAGCTCAAGCTCAAGCTCAAGCTAGCTAGCTCAAGCTCAAGCTAAAGCTAGCTAGCTCAAGCTCAAGCTCAAGCTAGCTAGCTCAAGCTCAAGCTCAAGCTAGCTAGCTCAAGCCCAAGCTCAAGCTAGCTAGCTAGCTCAAGCTCAAGCTAGCTAGCTCAAGCTCAAGCTCAAGCTCAAGCTAGCTAGCTAGCTAGCTCAAGCTCAAGCTCAAGCTAGCTAGCTAGCTCAAGCTCAAGCTAGCTAGCTCAAGCTCAAGCTAGCTAGCTAGCTCAAGTTCAAGCTAGCTAGCTAGCTCAAGCTCAAGCTAGCTAGCTAGCTCAAGCTCAAGCTAGCTAGCTCAAGCTCAAGCTAGCTAGCTCAAGCTCAAGCTAGCTAGCTAGCTCAAGCTCAAGCTCAAGCTAGCTAGCTCAAGCTCAAGCTCAAGCTAGCTAGCTAGCTCAAGCTCAAGCTAGCTAGCTAGCTCAAGCTCAAGCTAGCTAGCTAGCTCAAGTTCAAGCTAGCTAGCTAGCTCAAGCTCAAGCTAGCTAGCTCAAGCTCAAGCTAGCTAGCTCAAACTCAAGCTAGCTAGCTAGCTCAAGTTCAAGCTAGCTAGCTAGCTCAAGCTCAAGCTAGCTAGCTAGCTCAAGCTCAAGCTAGCTAGCTCAAGCTCAAGCTAGCTAGCTCAAGCTCAAGCTAGCTAGCTAGCTCAAGCTCAAGCTCAAGCTAGCTAGCTCAAGCTCAAGCTCAAGCTAGCTAGCTAGCTCAAGCTCAAGCTAGCTAGCTAGCTCAAGCTCAAGCTAGCTAGCTAGCTCAAGTTCAAGCTAGCTAGCTAGGTCAAGCTCAAGCTAGCTAGCTCAAGCTCAAGCTAGCTAGCTCAAGCTCAAGCCAGCTAGCTCAAGCTCAAGCTCAAGCTAGCTAGCTAGCTCAAGCACAAGCTTGCTAGCTAGCTCAAGCTCAAGCTAGCTAGCTCAAGCTCAAGCTAGCTAGCTCAAGCTCAAGCTAGCTAGCTCAAGCTCAAGCTCAAGCTAGCTAGCTAGCTCAAGCACAAGCTTGCTAGCTAGCTCAAGCTCAAGCTAGCTAGCTCAAGCTCAAGCTAGCTAGCTCAAGCTCAAGCTAGCTAGCTAGCTCAAGCTCAAGCTCAAGCTAGCTAGCTCAAGCTCAAGCTCAAGCTAGCTAGCTAGCTCAAGCTCAAGCTAGCTAGCTAGCTCAAGCTCAAGCTAGCTAGCTAGCTCAAGCTCAAGCTAGCTAGCTCAAGCTCAAGCTCAAGCTAGCTAGCTAGCTCAAGCTAGCTAGCTAGCTCAAGCTCAAGCTAGCTAGCTAGCTCAAGTTCAAGCTAGCTAGCTAGCTCAAGCTCAAGCTAGCTAGCTAGCTCAAGCTCAAGCTAGCTAGCTCAAGCTCAAGCTAGCTAGCTCAAGCTCAAGCTAGCTAGCTAGCTCAAGCTCAAGCTCAAGCTAGCTAGCTCAAGCTCAAGCTCAAGCTAGCTAGCTAGCTCAAGCTCAAGCTAGCTAGCTAGCTCAAGCTCAAGCTAGCTAGCTAGCTCAAGTTCAAGCTAGCTAGCTAGCTCAAGCTCAAGCTAGCTAGCTCAAGCTCAAGCTAGCTAGCTCAAGCTCAAGCCAGCTAGCTCAAGCTCAAGCTCAAGCTAGCTAGCTAGCTCAAGCTCAAGCTCAAGCTAGCTAGCTAGCTCAAGTTCAAGCTAGCTAGCTAGCTCAAGCTCAAGCTAGCTAGCTCAAGCTCAAGCTAGCTAGCTCAAGCTCAAGCCAGCTAGCTCAAGCTCAATCTCAAGCTAGCTAGCTAGCTCAAGCTCAAGCTAGCTAGCTCAAGCTCAAGCTAGCTAGCTAGCTAGCTCAAGCTCAAGCTCAAGCTAGCTAGCTCAAGCTCAAGCTCAAGCTAGCTAGCTCAAGCTCAAGCTCAAGCTAGCTAGCTCAAGCTCAAGCTCAAGCTAGCTAGCTCAAGCTCAAGCTCAAGCTAGCTAGCTAGCTCAAGCTCAAGCTAGCTAGCTCAAGCTCAAGCTCAAGCTCAAGCTAGCTAGCTAGCTAGCTCAAGCTCAAGCTCAAGCTAGCTAGCTAGCTCAAGCTCAAGCTAGCTAGCTCAAGCTCAAGCCAGCTAGCTCAAGCTCAAGCTCAAGCTAGCTAGCTAGCTCAAGCTCAAGCTAGCTAGCTCAAGCTCAAGCCAGCTAGCTCAAGCTCAAGCTCAAGCTCAAGCTAGCTAGCTAGCTCAAGCTCAAGCTAGATAGCTAGCTCAAGCTAGCTAGCTAGCTCAAGCTCAAGCTCAAGCTAGCTAGCTAGCTAGCTCAAGCTCAAGCTAGCTAGCTCAAGCTCAAGCCAGCTAGCTCAAGCTCAAGCTCAAGCTAGCTAGCTAGCTCAAGCTCAAGCTAGCTAGCTCAAGCTCAAGCTCAAGCGAGCTAGCTAGCTCAAGCTCAAGCTAGCTAGCTAGCTCAAGCTCAAGCTAGCTAACTCAAGCTAACTCAGCTAGCTCAAGCTAACTCAAGCTAGCTAAAGCTAACTCAAGCTAACTCAAGCTAACTCAAGCTAACTCAAGCTAGCTAAAGCTAACTCAAGCTAACTCAAGCTAACCCGAGCTAACTCAAGCTAGCTCAAGCTAACCCAAGCTAGCTAAAGCTAACTCAAGCTAACTCAAGCTAATTCAAGCTAACTCAAGCTAACTCAAGCTAACTCAAGCTAACTCAAGCTAGTTCAAGCTAACTCAAGCTAGCTAAAGCTAACTCAAGCTAACTCAAGCTAACTCAAGCTAGCTCAAGCTAACTCAAGCTAGTTCAAGCTAACTCAAGCTAGCTAAAGCTAACTCAAGCTAACTCAAGCTAACTCAAGCTAGCTCAAGCTAACTCAAGCTAACTCAAGCTAACTCAAGCTAACCCGAGCTAACTCAAGCTAACTCAAGGTAGCTAAAGCTAGTTCAAGCTAGCTCAAGCTAGCTAAAGCTAAGACAAGCTAACTCAAGCTAACTCAAGCTAACTCAAGCTAACTCAAGCTAGTTCAAGCTAACTCAAGCTAGCTAAAGCTAACTCAAGCTAACTCAAGCTAACTCAAGCTAGCTCAAGCTAACTCAAGCTAGTTCAAGCTAACTCAAGCTAGCTAAAGCTAACTCAAGCTAACTCAAGCTAACTCAAGCTAGCTCAAGCTAACTCAAGCTAGTTCAAGCTAACTCAAGCTAGCTAAAGCTAACTCAAGCTAACTCAAGCTAACTCAAGCTAACTCAAGCTAGCTAAAGCTAACTCAAGCTAACTCAAGCTAACCCGAGCTAACTCAAGCTAGCTCAAGCTAACCCAAGCTAGCTAAAGCTAACTCAAGCTAACTCAAGCTAATTCAAGCTAACTCAAGCTAACTCAAGCTAACTCAAGCTAACTCAAGCTAGCTAAAGCTAACTCAAGCTAACTCAAGCTAACTCAAGCTAACCCGAGCTAACTCAAGCTAACTCAAGGTAGCTAAAGCTAGTTCAAGCTAACTCAAGCTAGCTAAAGCTAAGACAAGCTAACTCAAGCTAACTCAAGCTAACTCAAGCTAACTCAAGCTAACTCAAGCTAGTTCAAGCTAACTCAAGCTAACTCAAGCTAACTCAAGCTAGCTAAAGCTAACTCAAGCTAACTCAAGCTAACTCAAGCTAACCCGAGCTAACTCAAGCTAACTCAAGGTAGCTAAAGCTAGTTCAAGCTAGCTCAAGCTAGCTAAAGCTAAGACAAGCTAACTCAAGCTAACTCAAGCTAACTCAAGCTAGTTCAAGCTAACTCAAGCTAGCTAAAGCTAACTCAAGCTAACTCAAGCTAACTCAAGCTAGCTCAAGCTAACTCAAGCTAGTTCAAGCTAACTCAAGCTAGCTAAAGCTAACTCAAGCTAACTCAAGCTAACTCAAGCTAACTCAAGCTAGCTAAAGCTAACTCAAGCTAACTCAAGCTAACCCGAGCTAACTCAAGCTAGCTCAAGCTAACCCAAGCTAGCTAAAGCTAACTCAAGCTAACTCAAGCTAATTCAAGCTAACTCAAGCTAACTCAAGCTAACTCAAGCTAACTCAAGCTAGCTAAAGCTAACTCAAGCTAACTCAAGCTAACTCAAGCTAACCCGAGCTAACTCAAGCTAACTCAAGGTAGCTAAAGCTAGTTCAAGCTAACTCAAGCTAGCTAAAGCTAAGACAAGCTAACTCAAGCTAACTCAAGCTAACTCAAGCTAACTCAAGCTAACTCAAGCTAGTTCAAGCTAACTCAAGCTAACTCAAGCTAACTCAAGCTAGCTAAAGCTAACTCAAGCTAACTCAAGCTAACTCAAGCTAACCCGAGCTAACTCAAGCTAACTCAAGGTAGCTAAAGCTAGTTCAAGCTAGCTCAAGCTAGCTAAAGCTAAGACAAGCTAACTCAAGCTAACTCAAGCTAACTCAAGCTAGTTCAAGCTAACTCAAGCTAGCTAAAGCTAACTCAAGCTAACTCAAGCTAACTCAAGCTAGCTCAAGCTAACTCAAGCTAGTTCAAGCTAACTCAAGCTAGCTAAAGCTAACTCAAGCTAACTCAAGCTAACTCAAGCTAACTCAAGCTAGCTAAAGCTAACTCAAGCTAACTCAAGCTAACCCGAGCTAACTCAAGCTAACTCAAGCTAACTCAAGCTAGCTCAAGCTAACTCAAGCTAGTTCAAGCTAACTCAAGCTAGCTAAAGCTAACTCAAGCTAACTCAAGCTAACTCAAGCTAGCTCAAGCTAACTCAAGCTAACTCAAGCTAACTCAAGCTAACCCGAGCTAACTCAAGCTAACTCAAGGTAGCTAAAGCTAGTTCAAGCTAGCTCAAGCTAGCTAAAGCTAAGACAAGCTAACTCAAGCTAACTCAAGCTAACTCAAGCTAACTCAAGCTAGTTCAAGCTAACTCAAGCTAGCTAAAGCTAACTCAAGCTAACTCAAGCTAACTCAAGCTAGCTCAAGCTAACTCAAGCTAGTTCAAGCTAACTCAAGCTAGCTAAAGCTAACTCAAGCTAACTCAAGCTAACTCAAGCTAGCTCAAGCTAACTCAAGCTAGTTCAAGCTAACTCAAGCTAGCTAAAGCTAACTCAAGCTAACTCAAGCTAACTCAAGCTAACTCAAGCTAGCTAAAGCTAACTCAAGCTAACTCAAGCTAACCCGAGCTAACTCAAGCTAGCTCAAGCTAACCCAAGCTAGCTAAAGCTAACTCAAGCTAACTCAAGCTAATTCAAGCTAACTCAAGCTAACTCAAGCTAACTCAAGCTAACTCAAGCTAGCTAAAGCTAACTCAAGCTAACTCAAGCTAACTCAAGCTAACCCGAGCTAACTCAAGCTAACTCAAGGTAGCTAAAGCTAGTTCAAGCTAACTCAAGCTAGCTAAAGCTAAGACAAGCTAACTCAAGCTAACTCAAGCTAACTCAAGCTAACTCAAGCTAACTCAAGCTAGTTCAAGCTAACTCAAGCTAACTCAAGCTAACTCAAGCTAGCTAAAGCTAACTCAAGCTAACTCAAGCTAACTCAAGCTAACCCGAGCTAACTCAAGCTAACTCAAGGTAGCTAAAGCTAGTTCAAGCTAGCTCAAGCTAGCTAAAGCTAAGACAAGCTAACTCAAGCTAACTCAAGCTAACTCAAGCTAGTTCAAGCTAACTCAAGCTAGCTAAAGCTAACTCAAGCTAACTCAAGCTAACTCAAGCTAGCTCAAGCTAACTCAAGCTAGTTCAAGCTAACTCAAGCTAGCTAAAGCTAACTCAAGCTAACTCAAGCTAACTCAAGCTAACTCAAGCTAGCTAAAGCTAACTCAAGCTAACTCAAGCTAACCCGAGCTAACTCAAGCTAGCTCAAGCTAACCCAAGCTAGCTAAAGCTAACTCAAGCTAACTCAAGCTAATTCAAGCTAACTCAAGCTAACTCAAGCTAACTCAAGCTAACTCAAGCTAGCTAAAGCTAACTCAAGCTAACTCAAGCTAACTCAAGCTAACCCGAGCTAACTCAAGCTAACTCAAGGTAGCTAAAGCTAGTTCAAGCTAACTCAAGCTAGCTAAAGCTAAGACAAGCTAACTCAAGCTAACTCAAGCTAACTCAAGCTAACTCAAGCTAACTCAAGCTAGTTCAAGCTAACTCAAGCTAACTCAAGCTAACTCAAGCTAGCTAAAGCTAACTCAAGCTAACTCAAGCTAACTCAAGCTAACCCGAGCTAACTCAAGCTAACTCAAGGTAGCTAAAGCTAGTTCAAGCTAGCTCAAGCTAGCTAAAGCTAAGACAAGCTAACTCAAGCTAACTCAAGCTAACTCAAGCTAGTTCAAGCTAACTCAAGCTAGCTAAAGCTAACTCAAGCTAACTCAAGCTAACTCAAGCTAGCTCAAGCTAACTCAAGCTAGTTCAAGCTAACTCAAGCTAGCTAAAGCTAACTCAAGCTAACTCAAGCTAACTCAAGCTAACTCAAGCTAGCTAAAGCTAACTCAAGCTAACTCAAGCTAACCCGAGCTAACTCAAGCTAGCTCAAGCTAACCCAAGCTAGCTAAAGCTAACTCAAGCTAACTCAAGCTAATTCAAGCTAACTCAAGCTAACTCAAGCTAACTCAAGCTAACTCAAGCTAGCTAAAGCTAACTCAAGCTAACTCAAGCTAACTCAAGCTAACCCGAGCTAACTCAAGCTAACTCAAGGTAGCTAAAGCTAGTTCAAGCTAACTCAAGCTAGCTAAAGCTAAGACAAGCTAACTCAAGCTAACTCAAGCTAACTCAAGCTAACTCAAGCTAACTCAAGCTAACTCAAGCTAGTTCAAGCTAACTCAAGCTAACTCAAGCTAACTCAAGCTAGCTAAAGCTAACTCAAGCTAACTCAAGCTAACTCAAGCTAACCCGAGCTAACTCAAGCTAACTCAAGGTAGCTAAAGCTAGTTCAAGCTAACTCAAGCTAGCTAAAGCTAAGACAAGCTAACTCAAGCTAACTCAAGCTAACTCAAGCTAACTCAAGCTAACTAAAGCTAGTTCAAGCTAACTCAAGCTAGCTAAAGCTAACTCAAGCTAACTCAAGCTAACTCAAGCTAGCTCAAGCTAACTCAAGCTAGTTCAAGCTAACTCAAGCTAGCTAAAGCTAACTCAAGCTAACTCAAGCTAACTCAAGCTAACTCAAGCTAGCTAAAGCTAACTCAAGCTAACTCAAGCTAACCCGAGCTAACTCAAGCTAGCTCAAGCTAACCCAAGCTAGCTAAAGCTAACTCAAGCTAACTCAAGCTAATTCAAGCTAACTCAAGCTAACTCAAGCTAACTCAAGCTAACTCAAGCTAGCTAAAGCTAACTCAAGCTAACTCAAGCTAACTCAAGCTAACCCGAGCTAACTCAAGCTAACTCAAGGTAGCTAAAGCTAGTTCAAGCTAACTCAAGCTAGCTAAAGCTAAGACAAGCTAACTCAAGCTAACTCAAGCTAACTCAAGCTAACTCAAGCTAACTCAAGCTAGTTCAAGCTAACTTAATGAAGTTAACCCAAGCTAACTTGGGTTAATGAAGTCAAACTCAAGCTAACCCGAGCTAACTCAAGCTAACTCAAGCTAATTCAAGCTAACTCAAGCTAACTCAAGCTATTTCAAGCTAACTCAAGCTAATTCAAGCTAACTCAAGCTAGCTCAAGCTAACTCAAGCTAACCCAAGCTAACTTAAGCTAGCTTAAGCTAATTAAAGCTAATTAAAGCTAACTCAAGCTAACCCAAGCTAACTTAAGCTAGCTCTAGCTGGCTGCCACTGTTAGGCCATTTGGGAGCGCTTTTCTCGCACTCTGATTGGCTGCCACTGTTAGGCCATTTGGGAGCGCTTTTCTCGCACTCTGATTGGCTGCCACTGTTAGGCCATTTGGGAGCGCTTTTCTCGCACTCTGATTGGCTGCCACTGTTAGGCCATTTGGGAGCGCTTTTCTCGCACTCTGATTGGCTGCCACTGTTAGGCCATTTGGGAGCGCTTTTCTCGCACTCTGATTGGCTGCCACTGTTAGGCCATTTGGGAGCGCTTTTCTCGCACTCT
>NW_027450210.1:0-2500 GCF_964194025.1 Convolutriloba macropyga | reverse complement strand
CGAATCGGCGCCCTCACCACACAAAGTAGTGCAATTCATAAAAATTACACTGTTCACTTTCATTTCGCGTGTGCGCTTTCAATGAGCGACAACACTTGCAAGCAACTCACACTCCTTGGTCCGTGTTTCAAGACGGGCTGTAGAGAGCATTGAATAGGAAGTTGAGGTCAGACAGGCAATCAAGATCAATTTATCTCATTTTGTTTAGAATCAACAAGAAGAATTCCGAGGAAAACTTCTGCTCGATTCATTAACAAGATTTGCCAAAAGACGACAACTACACTACTCGGTAGCCGAGAATATAATATCAAGGCATTGAGTATGGTAACGCTCACTCCAGTTCCCCTTCAACAGTTTCACGTACTTTTCACTCTCTCTTCAGAGTGCTTTTCAACTTTCCCTCACGGTACTTGTTTACTATCGGTCTCGCTTTATAATTAGCTTTTGGAGAGACATATCTCCAGCTTCGAGTTGCACTTTCAAACAACTCTACTCATAGGAATGAGCCATTATGACTGGTATCGAAAATGACCTTTACAGGATTTTCACCTTCTTTGATGCTACTTTCCAGTAGACATCAG
This sequence comes from Convolutriloba macropyga, assembly GCF_964194025.1. NCBI lineage: Eukaryota > Metazoa > Xenacoelomorpha > Acoela > Convolutidae > Convolutriloba > Convolutriloba macropyga. Next base: position 1,919 of record NW_027450210.1, on the reverse strand, counting down.
GACAAATTCACCAGTCTAGCATCAAACCATACCGGACACCGAGAAATGTTGCCATTTCTCTTCCCGATGAGCTTTTCCTGTTCATTCGCCATTACTAAGGGATTCTCAGTTGATTTCTTTTCCTCCCCTTACTGATATGCTTAAGTTAAGGGGGTTCTCTCGCCCAATTCAGGTTATGTAGTTGATTGTCTCTTAATTGGTTCACTGACCAATATGAGACAGAAACCGATTCAGCAGTTTTGTTCGCTACTACTATCAAACACAGGTCGAAGTTTCCATTCAGTCATTAATTCCAACTTTCAAATGTTGTTGTTTCAGCTTTCGCTTACTAGAAGCAACATAATACTCGCTGCAATACAGACCTCGGGAAACCCTCACCGTGAATAAGGTTCACTCACATATTTCACTACATTTTGCGTGGGATTGGAGATGAGGCTACTCGTTCTTGCTCAGTACTAGGCTGAAAATTAACGAAACTTCGTTACAAACGTTCACATGTTGATGTTTCCGCTTTCGCGTACTCGAAACAACATAATACTAGTCTTTGTAATTTAGTTTCATAATTTCAACTGTTCTCATGCAGAATTTTTGCTCATTCTTATCCCAAATTTTGACCTGGCTACTAGTTACACTCCTTGTACTTATTGCAAAATGACCACAAATTTCAACAGCTTTCACATGTTGCTGTTTCGGCTTTCGCTTACTACAGTCAACATAATACTCGTTGCAAAATAAGTGCTCGGCATCTGCAATTTTCCAAAGACGAAGTTTCGCCAGTTCAATTTTCGCTCGCCAATTATGGCTACTAATTCACACGGTACTGAGCTCAACAACATTAAATTTGTTCAGCAAGACTTTCACATGTTGATGTTTTGGCTTTCGCCTACTAGAAGCAACATAATACTCGTCTTGTTAGCTCATTCAATGAGAATAGCTTTTCCCGTTGAGAATTTTTGCCTTCAATTGGCGTTGTAGTGAGTTTGGCTACTCAGATCACCAAATACTTGTGACAATTCGAACCAGAAATGTTTTCAATTTTCACATGCTGATGTTTCGGATTCAACCTACTAGAAGCAGCATAATACTTGTATTCAACAATTTCTGTATCAAATCCCAGTTTTCTCTGGTGCATCTTTGCCAAACTATTCCAAACTGCCTGAGTCTGAATACCAATTACAGGTACTAGTAAATGCACGTTACTAAGGACTTATATAGTTCTAGGTTACTGTACACAACGACGTTCACATGTTGATGTTTCAGCTGCCGCTTACTAGAAACAACATAATACTTATCGTGCATACCTTTCCATAACTTGTCCTTTTCAGATGCATTAGTTTCCCTTTGTCTTGGCTTCTACAGTCAGACTGGCTACTAGTAACAGCACAGTACTAATCACATATCGTTCTACAGTTTGCAGACAACTTTCACATGTTGATGTTTCAGCTTTCGCCTACTAGAAACAACATAATACTCGCTGTATACATTTGTAGTTCTCTATGTAACTTTCATGTGAAGAAGTTTCGCCAGTCTTTTTTGACTGTCTCAAATCTGAGTCATGCTTAGGCTACTAGTTGCTTCATAGTACTTATCGCCTCGAGATCATTGAACAAAACTTGATTTTCACATGTTGCTGTTTCAGCTTCCGCTTACTAGAAACAACATAATACTAGTCTCATTAAGTTCCGTCTCTTTGCAATTTTCTTATGAAGAAAATTCGCCATCACAATGACTCCAGCAGTTCTTGATCAAGGAATGCAATCATTGATCAGAATGCTATTATTTGAATCGGTTCTGCTTTAAGTGTTCCAATTTTATTGGAAGCACCAACAATAGAACATCAATGTGTTCAATCGAGAGTTATATAACCCTGAATCGGACGCAGTCAACAGCCGAAGCCGAGACCGCCTTTTGCGTTAGAG
>NW_027450209.1:0-25000 GCF_964194025.1 Convolutriloba macropyga | reverse complement strand
ATCTCCGTTTGTGTTTTGCAGAATGTGTGAAGCTTCAGAGATACACTATGGTACCAAAAAGCTACGTACACCTAAAGATTTTTTAAAAAGCAATACAAACAACAAATAATATAACATTTTGAGTTCAAATTTGTTCTCTAATAACGCGTCATTACACCTTTAGCTTTTTTTAACGTCTAGTAGACGGTTTGTATAGTTTTCATACAGGTTTCTCACGACGTCTGCATCAGTTTCATTCCAAATTTCATGCACTTTTTCTTCTAAATTTTCCCAATAAACTGTCTGTTTTCGTAATCGTTGCTTCAAATCGCCCATAAATTTTCAATAGGATTCAGACCTGGACTGTATGCTGGCCATTCCAGTACCTTCCAATCGTTTTCTTGGATGAAATTGCCGATAATCTTCAATTTATGCACAGGAGCATTATCTTGTTGAAAAATAATGTCCAGGAAATGCCTTTTTTCTTCGTAAATTTTCAAAAGCTCCAAATAACCGACAACGTTTAGCAACATTCTGCCAGAACGAGAACGGCTTCTTGAGCATTTTGATTCACCATTTTGAACAAAAACAGTTGCTTTTCATCAAACTGACCTTTTTTGCAGCATTTCTTGAAAAAACTCCAATTTTTTGAGAATTCGTCTAACTGTACCGCTGGAAATTGTCTCATAGCGAGAGAAAGCGTTATGAGCCACTCAAATGCGTTTCAGTTAGGTTTTGGGATCTTTCAAAACATCGGCAACTAATTTTTTTTCTGATTTTTTTAGGCAATTTAGGGGGTCTTCAGCTTGATTTTTGGTCCTCAAAACTGTTGTTTTTTAAGTAACGTATTTTAGACCATGAAAATCTGACATCTCGTAGCGTAACAACTTGGCAAACGGCATAAGAAGAAAGCCGTTTAATCCTCTTTTCTGTTTAAGCGGAGAAAGTGAGAATGAAATTTGTCTTGAAAATTCTAAATTTCTCACATTTTTTCACGCCTTAGCGCAAATCATGCTTATGAAGCACGAATCATGCTTTGAAAGCAGAAACCATGCTGTATGTAGCTTTTTGGTACCATACTGTATCTCTCAAGTGCTTTTCACCCACCGTTTTTTGTAACCATGCCTTTTGAACCATTTTCGGTTCTTGAACGTGGTATTCATTTGATTTTCAGTTGTTGGTTTTGGCGCTTCTGTCTGGTTTTCTTTCAAATTGTTAGCCAATGGGCAGTTTCAATCAACAAAGTACATTTTTTCTATGTTCATTCTTTCCTGATCAAGTGCATTTGCTCGTTGGGCTTGAAAAGTTTTTTGTCATTGCATATATTCTAGTGAACCTCAAACATCCGCTCTACGAATTCCAATCTGAAGAGGTTTTCCGTTAATTTTGCAAAGGTTTTTTAATCTTCACTTACCATTTTGTCAGGTTGGGTTGTTCTGGGTTCAATCTTTTTGTAATTTTTTTAGGGCTTGTAGGAGTTGTCGATTCATGCTCTTCATGAATTTCTTAGTCTCTGCCAGCTGCAAATCAAAACTGACACAATTGGACAAATACTTGTTTCCAAAACAATGGTGCTGGTGTTCGTAAACTTAGTGCTTCGTGCTGTAAGGTTGTCTACATATGAAAAGAGAAAAAGTTTCGTCTATTATGGGACTCCAATATGCAATAACATTGTTTCAATGTCGCTTTGGTTTCCATCAGCTCGCTGTTGAAATCGTACTGAAACTCCAAGCATGTTTGCGAGTCTATCTGCTCCGGATACAAGCTTGTCGTTCAGGGTCATTTTTTGCTGTGCTTCATCTTTGCAAATTAAATTTATGATGTCTCATTTGTTTGGAATGAAAATTGTTTAAAATTCCTGTTCTTTGTTCATATTGACATTCGGCTTATCCTTTGCATGACTTTGGAGAATATTTCAATGGTATTAAAAAACTCGCAATACTATGTTTATGATTTCGCTTCAAATAGCGAGGTCCTGCTTTCCACCATATAGAAAAATTTTTGCTGAGCTCATTTTGTTTGTGGAGGCAGTAACCGCAAAATAGAGCGTTATGGCGCACTAAATATTGTTCAAATGTAGTCCATTTATACTTGGAGAAATTCGCACTAAGTTTTGGCAGTGGTATTTGGTAAACTGTGACTGCTAGCATGAGATGAAAATCGTCTCGTCTTTTGAGAATTGCGACCAGCAAATGTAATTCGTTGTTCTTTTGAAGTGCTTGAGGTGGTTTTCTTGTCTCGCATGGTCGTTTCGCTGCTACATTAACTGGGGTAAGTTTATAATCTCTATAACTCAATTTTGTTTTAAGCAACGCTGTTTAAGCAACAACGTTTACTTTACAAGCTTCTGTTAATTAGGTTGAAAATTTTTTGATTTTGTTCTTTTTGTTCCTTTCGCGACAGGTTGCTTCCAGGTCCAAACTGTGTAGCTTTGCACTCGGTGTTTGTCGCTGTGTAGAAAGAGAGGCGAAACATAAAAAATTATGTCAACCTACTGTCTATTCATGTTGTAGTGTCGCTAATTTCTCTGAGTACGAAAGAGTGTTCGTTGCCGCGATGTGTAACTTGTTCGTTGTTTCCTGATCTTCTTCTTGCTGCTGTTCTCGAACACTTTTTGCTTGCAACTTGTATCTTTGCATTGGTTGATATGGTATTACTCACTTGAATGGCTTGGTTTTCCATTTTATTGCTGCTGATTGTGTTGACAGCTTTGTGATTGTGGTGGCTTTGCTACCATGATACGTTGAGTGTTTATGTGTTTCAAACATACCACTAACTCTTTGATCGAATACTGCTGGTTCATGTCCTTTTTATTCGTAATACAATCTAATTGCACCTGACTTTTTCCTTTGGAAAACTTTTTTCTTTGCCTCTGTCAATTTGATGGTGCTGCTCGAAGTTTAATATAGATTGAGCTGTTGAAGAATCTGGAATCTTCTCGGTTAATATAGAGATGGTGTGATTTGTAGTTCTCAGGTGGTCAGCGTTAATATCGAGTGGTCTTTAAATAAAGAGTTTTTCATATAAACTTGTGACAATGACTTTGGGATTCCAATATCCTTGCCTTAGTTCTTCTACGGCCTTCTTTTTTTAGTCCTGCTTTACAAATAAAGCTTGGGATTGTTGCCTTTTTATTCCAATTGAAAGGCCTTGAATGTAGTAGTTTCATAACAAGATGTGTTTCTCCAACCATGAAACTGAAACCGTTGAGCCCATTTGCGCCTTTTCTCGGGTCTACCTTAAGTTTCTGGAGACCCATTTTCAGAAGCGATGCAACTTATGGCGCATAGTATGGTAATGGAATTTGCCAAGATGCGGAAAATGTTCGTTAGTTTGTTGCAGCAATGTTGTAAAACTGTGAATCCCTCTTCCTGTTTTTTGTTTTTCGGGTCGTTTCAATGATTCATTGGCGGGCTGTCCGATGTCAAAATTTTTGGCGGTGTTTTTGTTGGAAAAGGTTAGTGTTTTGAAATTGTTTTGTAGTTGAAACTTTTTTTCTTTTTAATGTTGTTCAGTTGGTGTGTTGTTGTCGATACTGTTGTGGCCAACTATCCAAGTTCCTTTTGTCAAGTTTGTTGCTATGGGTGTCCTGGTGTCCCATTGCGGAAAAGATTCTTGGGATCTTTTCAACAATTGCCCCCCCTTTGGTACCTAGTAGAGAATCGCCACCCCTTTTGTGCTATACTTTACCACAATATTACTTGGCCTACACTTTAGATAGCCGAATATTAGTTTAAGCGCAATTGCGGACCGCTGTTCATGGCCATGCCTCTCATGCGCTGTGGGATGTAATCCGGAAATCGCGGGTCGGTTATCGCGGCGAAGCCGCGACGCGCGCGAAGCGCGCCCACCGACCCGCCAGTCGGAAATTCTTTTCGCTTTGTATTCCGGTTCGGCTAATTGCTATACCACGGTGTATTTTATTCTATTCAATTTAATAGTATGTGCATGCGTGGAAAGTTATTAGTCGTCTCTGATTGGTTAATAAATAGCTCGCTTAAATTCTATTCAAGAATAGCCCCCCTTTTGCAAAAGGGGGGGCAATTGTTGAAAAGATCCGATTCTTGTTTGTTGCCAAAACGGAAGTGCTCTGTTGAGAAGTATGACTGAATTAGTTTTTGTTTGTTATCAATCTGGTTGCAGGTGTAGAGGATTCTGCTGATGTTTTCTTGATGTTGATCCTGTTAGAGTTGCGAATTCAATTGATAAATTGTTTTTTCCTGAATTTGAACACGTTTTTGATACCTTTTCAGGGACAATTCTTGTTACACTTCCCCTCGTCCCCCGTGTATTTGCCTTATGAACACGTGATTGCTTCGCTTTGTTGGCATTGTTGCCAAGTAGGCAGGTTTCAGGCTTGGTGTTTATTTTTTGTAAAAGTACTTTGTCGGTGTGCGACTTTGTTCCGTTAAGGGGATACTTGGCGTTTTGGGATCTGATTCCTGTGTTTTGTCTTTGTTCTGATCCTTTTCGTGAGTTCTTCCAAAATCGAGATTGGTTAGGGGATTTCCACCAAAAAAAAACAGCACAGGTTCTTCATTTACAGATAATATTGTCTAATGGTGACTGTGGTGCTGCCATCGGAAGTCAGAGAACCAAACTAATCATCCTTCTTCACTGACGTCAATACTGGCTATGCCGCAAAATTGTTAGCGTTATAGTTCCTATTTGCACGATAAGACTGGACTTCCCTTTGCCCTGTGTTTTTCCCCGACAATGGTTTGCATTTTTCTTCAGATTACTGTTTTTTTAAAATTTCTTTTGCTGCAGTGAAAAAATTAACCATTTCAGGACCTTTATTTGTACAAAGAACTCTATATTATGACTTGGTTTGGACGAAATTTTCAGTTCTGATTATTGCACGTGGCCCTGGCACACTCACCCGTGTTGGCGTCCCCTTGTTGTCCATCAATCAATCGGCATGTTTTCATTGTAACCTTGTGGTGATGATAATTCAATGATGTATCATTGTAACTTGATAAAAATTAATTTATTCAATTGATCATTTTATGTTTGTTGTAAGAAAGCCTCATTATAACTTCAAAAACTTCATAAAAATATAATAGCCGCACATTGGTTTTCTGATTTCAAATAAAATTTTATAAATCAAATTATAACGTGGATGATGCCTTTGGAAATTATTTCCACAGGAAAAAAAACTATTTTGATTTTTTTTAAATTGATGTTTGTTTTCATTTCTTGTTTTTCCATTTTGTTGCTTCATACATTGGGATAAATAATGTTTTTCGGCTGCAAGAGTAACTGATAATTCGACGAGTACATTCTTGATGAAAAATTACTTAATCTCGTTTCAAACGGTTTCTCGCATTATAAAATTTGGACTCAGGCTTTTGAGAAAATAGGGAAAAATAGTGTATTTTTCCACTAGTTGGACTGCATGCAATTTTTTTTGTAGAAAAGCTATCAAGGTATGTTGTTCTTTTTTTTGTAAAGTAAGCAATTTTTGTAAAGTAAGCAATTTTTGTAAAGTAAACAAACGGGATATTCTAGCTCGACAAGATAAAAATAGATGCCGTTAACAAATATGATGCTTCGTTTAACATAATTTCGAGGCCTACCCGGGTCGAGGTTTTGTCAAAAATAATGTAAGATTAGCGGTGAATAGCGGTGAAAAAAAAAACTTTTTTCACCGCAAAGTGCCCGCATCTTTTAGCGTTGAATGCGCTGAAAGCGGTGAATTTTTATAAGAATTGCAGTGAATTTTGCGTTGAAAAATTTTTTTTCACCGCATTCACCGGAATTCTTACAAAAAAGAAACTGCCGTACAAGGGTTCGAACCTCAACCTCATGCGTGTCACCAACTTCGTAATCCACTGCGCCATCTGTCACTTACCTCAATAATATTTCCTGTGAATATAAGATAAGCGTTGAAATTAGCGCGGTGAATATTTGTAAGATTTGCGATTTTAGCGGTGAAAAATTTTTTTTCACCGCATTCTGCTGGTAGCGGTGAAAATTTTTTTTTCGCCACATTCTGCTGGTAGCGGTGAAAAATTTTTTTCACCGCATCCTGCTTGTAGCGGTGAAAAATTTTCTTTCACCGCTTAAGCGCTGAAAAAAAAACTTTTCGCCGCTTAAAAGTTTTTTTCACCGCATTCATCGCATTAAACGCAAATCTTACACTTTTACTTAAATTCACCGCAAATCTTACATCTTTTAGCGATTTTTAGCGGTGACACCTCGACCCGGGTAATAATTTTTTTCTAATTTTCTTTTACCATTTATTAATCCGTAAACAATGTTAAGGAATTCGAGTGGCCGTTCACAGCAAACACGTTCGTCCAATTATGGAAACTCAAAGTATCGCTGCCCCGGTGGGTGAAGCTACTTTCCTCGAGATAACAGCGCAGCAACTTGAGCGTCTTGGGGGAAGGTACGGAACCTGTGCCAAAACATGGCCAGAGTCTCTAAACCTCACGAATAGTATCTCAAAATGGAGTTACACACTGGAGGCGTGTCTGAGAATTTGTATGACTGTGAAAATGGCAAAGGCTTGTGGATGTATTGACTCCTATGATTATGATTTCAGTTCAGATCCTACGGTAGAGCGTTTTCCCAAAATATGCTCGCCGACAAATGCTAGTGACGTTGCATGTCGGAATGAGGTCTACGAAGCCTATGATAATGGAAGCTCCACATGTCCCTGCGAAATCCCATGTGCTATTACGGACTACTATTACACGCCCTCGAGGATCTGTTTCTTTGTGCTATAATTTAGACCAGGTCTTAATACGTACATGCATCTCTAAGAAATTAATGTAATGCACTACAATGACGAAATCAGCACTAAGCAATGACTGTAATATCAACTCGTGTCCAAGAAATTTTACAAAATTATAATAGATGAGGTGTATCTAGCGTGGAAAAGCTCGAAGCTCGGGTCGGGTTCCCAGTGAATCCCATCGATGGATCATAGATATTTCACGAAGAAATAAAAACATAATAATTTAAACGAAAATTTCGAATCACTCAAAAATGACCGACTATATTATCGGCGCATGAATTAACGTACCCTTGAATTATTTTATTCCCTGTCATTCAAATAAACAAATAGCAATATTTATAGTAGCCACAGCAGCCTTAAGACAGGGGATATTAGGGCATATCAAAGGTGTGCAGTTGCATGCTCCCAGTAAATCCCATTTGATTTGATTGATTGATTGATATTCGTGATATTCCAGAACCCTATTAACGGTGGCCAAGAACCCGGCCCAGAACTCCGTTAACGGTGGTTAATAAGGGGGTCTCAAACCCAGAAATTAATTACTTTAAAGTGAATTTAGTTATCTGAATGCATGTTTGTCAGACTTTTTGTAGCTTGCTAACGAAACTGAATGCTACCTGGCAACGAAGGAATCAGAAAGCACCATTTTTTGACGCTTTTTTGACCAATTTGGACGTATTTCTTATCTATTTTTTTTTGACGTTTTTCGGGATTTTTTGATGTTTTTCCGACCAATTTTGACGTTTTTTGGGATTCTTTTTGGAGTTCATCCGACCAATTTTGACGTATTTCCTACCAACTTTTTGACGTTTTTCCGACCAATTTTGACGTTTTCCGACCTATTTTTGACGTTTTTTGAGTTTTTTTTTATTTTTTTTTCGACCAATTTTGACGTTTTTGCTACCTTTTTTTTGACGTTTTTAGAGATTTTTTTTGGCGTTTATCCTACCAATTTTGACGTTTTTCCTATCTATTTTTCACATTTTTTGTTTTTTTTTGTGTTTCTCCCACCAATTTCGACCTTTTTTCCTACCATTTTTGATGGATTTTTTTATGACCTACCGAAATTCCATCGGTGGATTTTCTATGAGGCCGTGAAAATCAGAGCTTTCCCATCGATGGATTTTCTATGACACAGTAAATTCCCATCGATGGATTTTCTATGATCAGTGAAAATCAGAGTTTTCCCATCGACGGATTTTCTATCAACAGAGAAAAAGCAGTAATGAAACATCGATGACCCATCGATGGACTTTTTTTAAATTTATATGATCCATCGATGGGATTCACTGGGAGCCCAACCCGAGAAACTAACTCACTGCAACTTTCTTACATACTTTTGCGTTGATTGCGATGAAAGTGTTAAAGTTGCATCTATATTTCAGGATTTTCAAAAAAATTCATACTTTTCATCTAAATCTAGAGGTCTCTCGGATAATTGTGCGCTTTTTTTTGGACAGTCATATAAAAGAATCCTTTACAAAAAACCTCTTGCTGAATCAATTTCTGTGGAATAAAATAAAACTTTACCGAATGTCAATTTGCCTTCAAACTACTGTCGTAATGATCATAGAGCAAAAACAACAGATCCAGTTTCTAGATCAGCTTGGCCTTCGAATGCTTACAGCTCCTATCTAGCGTCAAAACTTGTCAAAACGAGGTCTCGCAGAGTTCAGTCATTTTTCATAGAACAAATAAACAATACTGACAAAGAGATCCAACAGATCATTAAGGAGAATTTTGTCCGTCTTGAAATATCTTTCAACTCATTACAATTTCGGAAAGTAACGGAAGAACCATCATACACTCTCACAGATCTCGTGAGCGACTTCGGAGGAAACATCAGTTTATGGCTTGGATGGAGTATTTTTGCTATTTTTGAGATAATGATATTCGTGATGCACACTTTGGAGGCGTTGTACGTGAAATATTTATCTCTGCATAAGGGTGTTCCTCAAACTGCCTTCGTCCGTTAAGATAAAAATTTCGAGTGAAATGTAAATAACTTCCTGCTTTCAACGGAAAGGAGAAATGAACAAATGAAAAACTTTGAGTTTGCACCCATTTGAACTCAGCATTTAATTTGATAAATTTATAAATTGGATACTTGCATTTACATAACTATTAACTTGGCTTAAATCTATATCATTATGTTGAATTATTGGCCTGTAGACATAAGCGATCTATTCATGTTCCCTAAAGTTTATTGTGCCCCAACTTACAAATTATAGATTCAGTTATATAGCACGTCACTATGTACAAAATGTACAAAATAGCACATGCGTCCGGTGAGGGGGGGGGGGTAGGTGTAATCGTTTAATGTTAATTAAGGGGGGGGGGGGGGGTGGTGGAGCAGATTAGATCAACATAACAAGTTCCGTGAACCAGATAGAACACTCACTTAACAACTTGGGATCTAAAATGTCAGAACTTTGAGAGACATCTGAGCTGATTGGTTACTTCTACGTGAATTTACAAGCAAAAGGAAGGAGAGATTGATGGATTATTGGGGAACAGAAAAGTTTTAAACCTTGCATCATCCCATTGTTGCACTCAACTTTTTTGTTCGCAATATGATAGAACTAACTAATTTTGTTTATGATAGAACTAACGACTATTATCAAACATCACAGATTAAGCATATGTTTCCCCGAGTTTATTTACAAGGTTCCAACTTATACACGAGTCATATTCAATTAGCGGAGCCACTATCATTTGCTGTTATGTTTTCTTGTTCAATATTTCCATGCCAAAAATGGAATCATTTAAATTTTACAGGCGCCTAGATATTTTTTACGACTCTGACATGCTCTTCGCTTTTTCAAAAGTTTTTTTTTGGAAATGAAGCAGAATAAAGTTTCTTTCGCTTTCTGGTTTTTCTGGTTAATTTTTACGCGTTAGGCATAAAAACTATCGAAATTACTTTGTCCGTGTATGACTCTCCTACCTTGAGAATTGATCTTAACTAGCCAATTCAATCAATTTTGTGGAAACTCCTCTGATTGAATTTCAATGTAGCTCACTTTATTTTTTCCTAATGTCTGCTCACAAAACCTTTTGAATTATTTTTCTTTTCGAATTAAAACTGTTAAGTGTGCCAGAGAATATATTCGAGAAGCAACTATTGTAACGGCTGCTCTCCTATCAAAGTCAAGGAAAACTTTACACCGCCCACTTCGTTTCAGCGGTTTCAAATCTGTCCGGATATTGTGTTTTTGCAGTTAACTTTTGTGAATTGTATTATCCGCTATACTCTAGAATGCCGTTGCATTACTTGATATTCAATAATGTCAAATAACTGCTTGTTCAGCTTTGCTGTTATAACAAACTTGTTTCTCTCAGAATAATAAAATAATTCAAATTGAAACGATCAAACTTTGCTTGAGTGTTGGTTAATAACGCAAGTTATAAATCGAACTTAGGAATTCTATTTCCAACAGATTGTGGCTTTGTAAATTGGCTATACTTCTACAAAGTTTCAGCTTTCTGTTACAAAGATTACAGAAAAGTGGTGAGTTACTCTAACTATAACTGAGCAAGAATAATAATTTCCTAACTTTAATGTTAGCAAGTCTCTCTATTGGTTTCAATAAGACCAGTTTCGGACTAGAGTAGGCTTCGTTAAAGCCAGTAAGAGCAACTGACTAAGTGCTTTGCACAAAGTTTCTCTTACTTAGGAACTTCTTTTCACAAGTCAAAGTAAAATTAACACTGTACAATCACTAATATGATCTACAGAAACAAGAGACGATAACAAGTAATTTACTGCTCAAGAAAGTGTGCTTCAATACGCACTGTTTGTCAGTTTAATATAACCAAAATTGCAAATAGATTGTAGCTTCGATAGAATGTAGCATTAAATTTCGCTTGTCACGCTATTCTAGATTTAAGGCTCGAAATGACATTGAAGCACTCTTCAATTTGGTAATTGAGTTAATAAGCTCAGCCGCCACATCGCTCGCCTTGTTTTCCATCGCGAAAACATCTTTTCCAGGTAGTTTTGGGGCGAGCTTCACTACTGGTTTCTTGTACACTCCGTCGTTCGTGCGAACAATCGCTGATCGAATCACACCATCAGACCCATCGATGATCTCCGTGACTCGAACTAGTTTGTAATATCCACGCTTATCGCTGTCTTCGATCAACCAAACTAGATCGCCTTCTTTAAGGGTTTCGTTCGACGTAGATCGCCATTTTTGTCGATTATTCAGAGTTGGCAGATATCCTTTCCGAAATCTGTCCCATATGAGATTTGCATAGGCTAGAGTTTGTCAAAAGAGCTTTCGATGATACACAAACTCTTCTGCGCATGGTAGGTAGGGTAAGCAAACGTTCTTGTTGTCAAGCAAGAAGTGATTGGGAGTCAATGTCTCTAAGTCATTAACGTCTGAACTGACCGGATTCAAAGGTCTTGCGTTCAATGTCTGCTCAACAATACACATCGTTGTTGAAAGAACGTCCTCGGTGACTGATCTGTTCCCTAACACTGCATAAATTGCTTTCTTGCAACTTCTCACCAACCTCTCCCATACTCCTCCAAAGTGAGGTGCTGCGGTTGGGTTGAATGTCCATCTGATTCCTCGTTGAATTAGATGTTCTTCGATCCCTTCTTTGTTCCATGCTGCAATATACTCCGCAAACTCTCTTTCAGCTCCAAAAAAGTTTGTCCCGTTGTCACTGATGATCATATTCGGTTTGCCTCTTCGAGCAATAAATCTCATTATTGCATTGAGACAACTATCAGTGTCCAACTTGGGTACCACTTCTATGTGCACCGCTCTCATAGTCAGACAAGTAAAGAGACAACACCACCGCTTTTCAATTCTTCTCCCAATCTTCACATTGAAAGAGGGCCAAAGTAGTCAACTCCAACATTTGTAAAAGCTGTTGAAGCATCTAACCGTTCTTCGGGTAGATCGACCATTACTGGTGCTATCGTTTGTGCTCTGCCCTTTCTGCAGTTAACGCACTTGTTCTTGATTGATCTTAAGGCGTTCCTTATGCTTTTGATCCACATCTTCTGATGAACAATGTTTCTTACATGCTCAGTGCCCTCGTGTTGATTGTCCTTGTGCTCGTTACGCAAGAATGATTCCACAACATGGTGTTTCCAATGTAACAATATTGGATGCTTTGCATTGAAGTCCAATTGACTTTTGCCTATGCTGCCTTTGGCTCGAATAAGTCCCTCCTCATCTAGGAAGGGTGAGAACTGTAGAATTTTGCTGCCTTTTGAAATTTCCTTTCCCGCTTTGAGAGATTTCATCTCTTCGCCAAACTGTTCTTGCTGTAGTAAATTGAAGATTGTTGCTTTTGCTTTTTCTCTTTCTTCAATGCTGACTACGAGTGTTGCTGGTTTGTGTTTGTTCAATGCTCTCTGTACGTATGCCACTGTATTTACTGGTCTGTTAAAACTACTGAATCGTTCCCACTGAATAACAGCCTTCTTCTCTTCAGCCTGTATCATGAAGACTGATGAGGGTATATTCTCTTCATCTGATGCAAAGATTAGATTCACTTGCTCTGGTCACTCGCTTTCTGGTCGTTTCAACCAGGCCGGCCCAGAGATCCACTCACTTCTCTTGAGTTCTTCAATGTTGATTGCTCTGGTGCCAATGTCCGCTGGGTTGTTGATACCGCTCACATGTTTCCCCTGTGAAGCATCAGTTGTATCTAGTATCTCAGCCACTCGGTTGGCCACAAGCACTTGTTGTTTACGATGGGAACTGTGTATCCACTAAAATACTGTAGTTGAGTCTGACCAAAAACTGCAACTATTTATCTTCATTTCACATTCCTTGACTATCTGTTCCTTCAACCTCACTGCCATGACTGCCGCTTGCAATTCCAATCGCGTTATTGAAAGATGCCTCATCGGTGCCACTCTGCATTTTCCAATGACAAATGCTAAGTCAGCTGAGTATTCTTTTGGTTGTGAACGTAGATAGGCCACTGCACACATTGTGTCTTCGGATGCGTCAGCAAACACATGAAGATCGGCTTTATCCCTCTCTCTGTTGAAGTATCTTCTATCGATGCTGGTTTCAGCCAATATTGGAAGTTATTCTTTCCATCTCAGTAATTTTTCTTCTCCACTAGGCTCCACTTCATTGTCCCAATTTTGTCCATTCATAGTCCAGATGCCTTTCGGAAGTCGTCTCATGTGAACACTGAACGGAGCAAACATTCCGATCGGGTCGAATACTGAAGATACCAATGACAAAATCTTCAAGGTTATAGCTGCTTCAACTTCCTTGTTTGTACTTCTGCATACTTGAAGACGGTTCATTGTAGTCCTAGCACTGAGGATCCCTCCGTATTGGGTTCCACTTCGACTTGTTTCGTGTTGCTGATTGACTTCAAGTCTTCTGGGATGGCTTCGGTAACTGCATCATTGTTGCTTATCCACTTCTTCAATTCGAATCTATGTCGTGAAAGAAGAGGTTGTAGTTGATTGAAGACTTCTTCAGGGGTTCCTACTAATTTGATGAAATCGTCCATGTAGAAGTTGTTTTGTATTGCCTTTGCTGCAATTGGATACTCTTTTTCGTTGTCCAGTCCCACTCGGTTGAGAGCATAGTTTGCACAAGTTGGAGATTTCTTTGCTCCAAACACGTGACGCTGATATCCGTATATCTGAACAGGTTCATTTGTTCTTGGACGCCATAAGAACCTCAAGCAACTTCTATCCTGTTCGGGAACTTGCACTTGTAGAAACATCGATTCGATGTCAGCTGTCAGGGCTATTGGTCCTTCACGGAATCTGAATATTGTTCCAATCAACCCAAAGTACTTCTTTGTACTTTGAGGCAGCATTGCAAACCCGTCTTACTTTGCCAGGCTTGTTCGGGTTTAGCACTGGATGGTGTGGCAAATACCATTTTTTCCCGAAGGTGCCTTTCACTTCGGACTCGTTCATTATCTTTACGAATCCTTTTTCTACATCTGTATCTATTGACTGTTGATACAAACTTTTCAGGTTTGGGTCCCTTTGGAATCTTCGCTCCAGTGAGTAAAGCTGACCCAAGGCTGAGCGGTAGTTGTTCGGTAGGTTTGGCCCTGGATAACTCCACAGCATTCCCACTTCGTACCGCTCGCCTGTGAACTTCGTCGTAATCTCTAGCATCTTCTGTGCTTGCAGTTCCTTCTTTGACTGACTAACGACGTTGATTTTGGAAGCATAGTTTTCTATAACCCACCAGGTTTGGATATTCTCAGCCACTTTCACATCTTCAGTGAAGGAGAAAAGACAAACATTTTGTATTCTTTTGCCCGTCATGGGTCCACTGACTACCCATCCTAGCTCTGTTAGAACGGCGAAAGGATCACTTCGTGTTCCTATCTTGTAGTCCAATGGGCGTTGTAGCTCATAAGCATTTTGACCAAGGATGATGCCAACTTCCATAAAGTTGAAGCTTTTGTTGGGTAGAACACTCAAGTGATCGAAGCTTTGCTTCAGCTTGTTGTAATTGTAGATTGTGTTCCCCAAGCAGATTGACGGGTGTGCAAACGCTTCGATTGAATGCACCTTTGAATGTAGTCCCTTTATTTTGAGAGGAACCTTTTCTGTCTTCAGATCCTTCGTTCCGTGTATGCCAGCTATGTTGAGCGTCACATCAGTGCCTTGGGCTTGTAACTTCTCTCGCACACTTTCATCGATTAATGAAACCTTTGATCCACTATCGAGGAAATCATATGTGTTCAGCCTGTTGCCACCGCTCTGTATTGAGACAGGAACTATCTGAAGAAAGCTAGTAACTTCGTTACTCTGGTTGATTGTTGCTGCGCTTACGTTGACTGCGTGATTGCCCTCGTACATTTGGTTTTCTGAGTGTAGCAATCGGTTGTGCTTTTTTCGTGCATCCATTGATACCGCACGCGTTGACTTTACAATCATTGATTGCATGTCCTTTGCCTAGACATCCGTAACATAAGCGTTGCTTCCTCACTTCTGCGTACCAATCATTCACATTCATGTTCCTGAATAGTGGACTGTTCCATGTTTCATGAGTGCTATCAGCTAGCGGACAGTTATCACTTTGCGTTTGCTTTGTTTCTTTCGCGTTCGAACTTGCACTGAAGTTCGATGTTTTCGAGAACCGTTTGTCTCTTTTTGTGCTTCTTCAATCTTTTTCTCTTCGCTCTCCCTTGAAAGCTGAAAACCCTTCGTGCACGAATGCTATCCTAGATAGCCACTTTTCAAACATAATTAGATCAGGCCAATCTTCATCTTTATCATCAACATAGAACCACCACTTCTCTTTGAGAACTTGAGGTAGTTTATCTACTGCCATATACAGTGTCGAGCTCGACTGCAGATCACCAATCCGCTTGTACTCTTTGAGCACATTCACAAAGTTCGAAACAATAACCGAGAAACTGATCAGACCTGTTGAGTTGTGTGGTTTCATCTGACTTGCTTTGCGAAGACTCTGCAGTTGTGCATCAATGATCACACGAGGCCTTCCAAATTTCCTTTCCAGAATGCTCCATGCAGCACCATAGAACTGTCCGGAATAGCCCATTCCAGAGACTGCTGACCTTGCCTTGCCAGTCAGTAGAGTCTTCAGATAGCTCATCTTCTCTGAGTCTGGTATTGGTCGTTGATCCACTGTAGCAATGAACAAACTAGACCACTCCGGCCATTCGAGAGGGTTTCCGTCAAAGTTGTTCAACTTCAGTTTTGGTAGGCTACTGCTACCCGCGTACCCACTGTTGTATCGTAGCAGACCAGCTCTGGGGGAAACGTCCCGGTCTTCAACACTAGAGGATCGGTCTCGTGAACTGCGATATCGTGAGAAGTGACTTTGCCTGTTCACTTCAGGTGTTACTTCGAAGCGAGCTGTTGATCGTTCTGGTGTTAGAAGGTTGTCAATTCTGCTGGCCCAGTCAGAGACATCTCTCTTCTTGGGGGTCCAGTTGAAGGGTGCTTTGTCTCGAGCACTGGTTGATTGGAAACGAGCATCATCGTTCTCTAATGCTGTTCTCTTCACTTTGCGCTCTAGCTCGCGCTCTTCCTCCAGTAGTCTATGCTTATGCTTGGTTTCTAGTTCATTCGAGCCGCATCTTGGTTTCGAATTCGATATCGAATTTCTTCATCCTTTCCTCTCGCCTTTGCTTTGCTGATGATGTTTCCGAAACATTCTCCGTCTCTTGGCCACTTGCTGTTGCTCCATTTTGCACTGTTTGAGCAACTGGGCTGTCCTCTGGGTAGTTGCTGTTGCTCTCGTTGTCGTTCACTGCTTGGGTTGCGTCGCTTTGCTCTGCATTCATTTCTGGTTGCGTGCCTTTGCTTATATATGCAAGCCAATGATAGTCCAAACTTGCTTTGCACTTCCTTGCTTCTTTCAGATCTTCTTCAACGAAATTTGCTTGGTAGGGCACAACCTTGTTTCGACTCTGCACTTGCTTGGGTATTTTTTCTTCTAGCAGGTGGACAGTCTGTTGATCGAGGACCTTTAGTTTATGGGGTCGATCTGAATCTTCAATTATTTTGTAGCCAAGCCTTCTTTTAGTGTTAACTTCTTCCACTAACTCTTGAAGCTTCTTATCGTACATGTGAGCTGTTGATTGAAGCTCCTCTCTGCTGGTTGTGCTTCACTTGCCTGGTTGCTGTTCACTTTTGCTTTGTTGGTTTCCTTTGAGCAGGGTTCGCACTTCAATTTCTTTATTGAATTGCACTCTTCTGTTCGCCTTACTGGCCTGTTGGTGTAGATTTGTTTGATTCTCGTTGGGGGTTGCCTTCGGAACTTTCTTCATCAGATTGGACAGCAGTGTGCCTTCCACTGTCCGGTTCGGCGGACCAAATGTAACGGCTGCTCTCCTATCAAAGTCAAGGAAAACTTTACACCGCCCAGTTGGTTTCAGCGGTTTCAAATCTGTCCGGATATTGTGTTTTTGCTGTTAAATTTTGTGAACTGTATTATTCGCTGTACTCTAGAATGCCGTTGCATTACTTGATATTCAATAATGTCAAATAACTGCTTGTTCAGCTTTGCTGTTATAACAAACTTGTTTCTCTCAGAATAATAAAATAATTCAAATTGAAACGATCAAACTTTGCTTGAGTGTTGGTTAATAACGCAAGTTATAAATCGAACTTAGGAATTCTATTTCCAACAGATTGTGGCTTTGTAAATTGGCTATACTTCTACAAAGTTTCAGCTTTCTGTTACAAAGATTACAGAAAAGGGGTGAGTTACTCTAACTATAACTGAGCAAGAATAATAATTTCCTAACTTTAATGTTAGCAAGTCTCTCTATTGGTTTCAATAAGACCAGTTTCGGACTAGAGTAGGCTTCGCTAAAGCCAGTAAGAGCAACTGACTATGTGCTTTGCACAAAGTTTGTCTTAATTAGGAACTTCGTTCCTCAGGAGGAAAGTTTTGAGAATATCAAAGTTAATTCTCTTCTCACAAGTCAAAGTGAAGTTAAAACTGTACAATCACTAATATGATCTGAAGAAATAAGACACGATAACAAATAATTTACTGCTCAAGAAAGTGTGCTTCAATACGCACTGTATGTCAGTTTAATATAACCAAAATTGCAAATTTCTTCTGATTTTTGGTAGTTTTTCAAGCTCCTTTTATGCTGCTAGTCACGTGGATTTACATGTCAAATTCAACTGTTGATTGGTTGTAGATAATAATGTCAACAGAATGTGAACACTTTTCCATAACGTCATTTTTTTCAGTGTAAATTTGATGTCATGGATGATTCATGATGATGTCCTGATGATCAATAACAGGTTGATTCGCAATCCAATCGCAAAGAATCTGATGCAATACTGTTAAGTCGCAGTATTGTTTTTGCTGGTGGTTGAGGTAGTTCGAGTTTGAGTATCAGTTTAACTTCATGTATGACGATTGCGTACTAAGAATAGTAGCTAAATGTAAATGTTGAAGAATGAACAAATCCGTTTGGCTTCGAAAGAAAGTAGCATTAAATTTTGCTTGTCACGCTATTCTAGATTTAATGCTCGAAATGCCCTTGAAGCGCTATTCAATTTGAAGCGCTATTTGAAGCGCTATCATACATGGCTTGCTAGCTTTAACGAGGTATGTCTATAACTGACTTCTGCGCAAAATGTTTGCCAGAGATCGCTACTTCGGATGTAAAATTCCGTTTGAGAAATTTTGATTCAGAATTCTCAGATTCTTTTCCTGCCAAAAACTTCTCGTCAGAGTATGAAAAGTTCAAAAACAATTTAGCTTTATATCTGTGCTTATTTAGCATCGCAATCATTTTCCAGTAATTTGTATACTGGTTTCCAAAATTTTTGATTATTTTGGAGTTTCATGGTCTGCTGTCTCTCTTTTTGTTTTAAGAAACAAGGATTACCGCCACGACTCATCGTCCAGCTGAAATTAAGATAGAGGTCCAATGTCTTAAACAATATAATAGAGTGCAGGACGAAAAAGAATGCAGGACAAAAAACTTTGTCTGAGTTTTTTAGAAGGTCGGTTTACATACACACCCACACACACACACACACACGCACACACACACGCAGGAGCGCACACACAAGCAACTTACACGACACACACAAACACACAACCAACACACATACAACACACAACCAGACATGCACACACATAACCACAAAAAAACACACATAAAGAAGAGCACACACACATACACACAACCAACACGGACACACACAGCACACACACACATGCAGGTACATACTCACACAAACACACCACATACAAACACACTCACATATAAGCACAGACAAACACACGCACACACACATGCAACCTACACGACATACACAAAAACACAATCAACACACACGCACACAACACACAAACACACAAGCAGACACACTCACAAAAAACCTACAAAATGAAGAACACACAACGCTCAAACATGCAGACACAAATACACACAAACACACAAGATATACAAACACACACGTATACACAAAAAAACCCACGGACATGCAATCACACGGACACACACACACAAACACACAAACACACACATAAAATGTATATATAAATATACAACATACAACATGCAGACTTACCCACACACACACACACTTAAACAACCACATAAACACACAAACACCCCCACACACACACTCATTCGTACACTATAAAAACTCGACAAATATATACATATACACAAGCGACAACACACGCACCACAAGATACACACACACACACACTCCAAACACACAGATAGACTTACACGCACACAAACATCAAACTATATACACACATCCACAAAATCAAACACTTCAGACACACACGCTCACACACACACACCACAAACACAAACTCATGCAAACAACGCTTACAATTACACAGACGCACACAGACATGGACTCAAACACACGCTCACATAAGCTGACACACATATTCAAACTCTCGTAAAATCAATCGGGATATTTACAAAAGTGAACAACTTCAAGAATAGTTACAAAGCACAAACAGAACACAAACATTCACACAAACAACACACACATCGAGCCTCACAATAAACACATTCATACACACAAGCCCCCACACACACCAAAGAACACACATACAATAAACACACACACCCACACACAAACACACACACATATACACAATCACGCATATAGATACACAAAATCACACACAGACACGCTCATAATGACACACACCCACACAACCACAGACACAAACAAGAGCTCACACACACAAACACATACAAACAACCAACACGGACACACACAACACACACAAGCACGTATACCCAAGCACGCTCAGTTACACAAAAACCACAAAAAAATACACGCATACACCCAGACGAGGCCACAAACACATATGCACACATGAGCACACTTACACACGAACATACTCAAACTTTCAAAAAACAATCGGGATATATATGCAGAGGTGAATACCTTCTTGAATATTTTCAAAGCACAAACACACACAGACAAATATAGTCACACAACACACACACATCCACCCTCACAAAAAATACATAAACACACACGTCCTCCACACACATACGACACGACACACAGAAACGC
The DNA here is from genome assembly GCF_964194025.1 of Convolutriloba macropyga. Lineage (NCBI taxonomy): Eukaryota > Metazoa > Xenacoelomorpha > Acoela > Convolutidae > Convolutriloba > Convolutriloba macropyga. The sequence continues at coordinate 5,261 of NW_027450209.1, read as the reverse complement.
ACACACATACACAAACATTACAAACACATCCAGAAATAAACACACAAAAACGCAAAAACAGACTCACACAAAAACACACACACCACACATACACCACACACGCTCATACACATACATCCAAGCACAACCGCACATATATAAACACCGAGCGCGCACGCACAAACCACATAGACACGCATACATACACAGACGTACAAACACACACCAAACAAACACACACACACACGCACACACACGCACATTCCACCACACACACAAACTACAAACATTTACAAACACACAAACCGCACTCACTTGCATATACCCACGACAAACAGATCACACACACCCATACTTACACAAAAACACAGACAAACACACGCACACACACAAAACACAAACACACACACACCCTTACAAACACACACAAACACACACACACACACACACACAAACACACACGCACACAAACACACACACACACATATATATATACATATATGTATATGTATATATATATATATATATATATATATATATATATATATATACATATATATATATATACATATATATATATATATATATATATATATATATATATTTGTATATATATAATATATATATATATATATATATATATATATAAATGGTTATATGATTTATATTTGTGTTTGTGTTCGTGTGTGTGTATGGGTGGGTGTGTTTACGTATGTAAGCGATTGTGGTGTGTGTGTGTGGATGTGTTTGTGTGTGTGTATTTGTGGGTGTGTGAGAGTATGTTTGTATGTATGTGTGCGTGTGTCCTTGTCTGTGTGTGCGTGTTGTTTTGCGTGTGTTTGTGTTTTGTGTGTGTGTATGTGTGTGCGCGTGTGTATGGATGTGTGTTTATGTGTACGTGTCTGGATGTGTGTGTATGTGTACGTGTATGGATGTGTGTGTGCATGTGTGCGTGTATGGACGCGCGCACGTGTGTGTGTGTTGTTGTGTGTGTGTGTTTTTGCTTTATAAATTTTCATGAGGGGATTCACCATTGTATATATCCCGATTGATTTTGCGATAATCTGATCGTAGATTTATGTAATCAATTTTTCGTGATAAATTGAAGTCTGAATTCATTCCACTTAAATTTCAATAGAATGTTGCTCTTGCGCAATTTTTTACATATTTTAGTCCAAGTCGTTCAGGCAATTGACGTTTTTTCTCTGAAGTTCACTGCAGTCAACCAGAAACATGACTTGTTTTACTTCGTTGCTTTATTCGTTGCCAAACTATGTCAAAATAGTTTATTAGGAACAAACAGAGTATCTTAGATAAGTAACAATCTAATTTTCAGCAAAATTTATTGGAGATTGTAAAAGAAAAGAGAAGTCGAAAAGCAAATTTAGGATAAAAGTAAGAGAAGAAACGATCAAAAGACACAAAAGGTCGATTGCCAATAGAACTGCTTAATAGATTCAAAAGCCAGTAATAATTTTGGAAACCTTTTTACTACAATTTAAAAGTCTTAACAATAAATTCAAAATTTTGATATCAAGTAATTAATTAAATTGTAATAAATTAAATACATATTATATGATTTTCGATTCTTCCGTCTTTTTCATCTTTTCACACTTCCGTCCTTTAATCACAAAGGTCTCCTTTCTTTTCTTCGCATCTCAGCGGATAAAGACAACTTGTGGATTCTTTTTATTAAGAGATATGTATTTCACGTACAACGCTTCCAAAGTGTGGAACAAGAAAATCATTAACTCGAAAATTGCAAAAATACTCCATCCAAGCCATAAACTGATATTTCCTCCGAAATCACTCACGAGATCTAAAATTGTGTACGACGGTTCTTCTGTAACTTTTCGAAACCTTAGTGAGTTGAAAGATATTTCGAGACGAACAAAGTTCTCCTGAATGATCTGCCTGATGTCTTTGCCAGTATCGTTGATTTGTTTTCTGAAGAACGCCTTAACTCTGCGGGACCTGGTCTTGACAAGTTTTGACGCTAGATAGGAGCTGTAAGCACTCGAAGGCCATGCTGATCTAGAAGGGTATATGCTTCTTTTTACCTTTGAACATATTTTTTATTACAGTAGACAAGGATTTGAATCAATTTTTAATTTTTAACTTCACTCGGCAGAAATTGGGATATTTGAGAATACTTTTTAAGGCTTCAAACATAGGGTTACTTCTGCACGACAGTTAAAACATTTTGCAAAATGTAACCACATGCTCATGAAGAGTCATAGAAGAAATTGTATTATTTTGCTCCCCCCCCAAGTTTTTCATGCAAAAACATCAAGTGCTCAGTCCAGACCATAAAGACCGAAAAGCAGCTGATAAGTGCCAGACCCATTGAGCCACGACGTACTTCGTTTACCCTAGTCTAAGCTGAACAGACCCGGACTTGCTGCCAAACCAATTATATAATTTTTCTTAATTACACGAACGATAGATTTGCGCCAGACCTATTGTATGAGTAATTTTTTAATCACTCGAAAATCATTCATGCGCCAGACCGAAATTTATTGACGGGACAGAGTGAACAAACCAAGCGATAAGCTTGAGCCTACGGATAATACCGAGCTTTGGGTTCCCGGGTTGAAGTTTCTTTGATTTCATACAAGGATCATATATGATTTCATACTGTCCATACTTGATTTCTTAGTACGATCCTTGTATGAAACCAAAGAAATCATATATGATCCTAGTACGAATACCAAGAATCATACATCTATTTTTTGAAAATCTTTACCCATTTATGTTTTTTTGTTTTTATTCGGTAGGGCATCACATATATGATACCCCGGCATCACATTGTGATCCGCCAAATTACCCTAACGTACAATATAAATTGCAAGTAGGGCACAAATTAAAATAGTAAGTCCAAACAAATAACAAAATTTTTGACATACTCTGAAGCCAGTTTATACTTATAAATGCTCATTTATAAAAAAAAATTAATCAAGAGAAAGAATGCATATCACGTCAAATTCGTTTTCTGAATACGTTTAAACAACAAAGTTATTCTTTTAGCGCACACAAAGAATCAAATGTGGATTGCAAATGCAATATAATAATTTATTAAGTCCTATGACTACATTATACGAAAATTTGTGGCACCAGTCATTGTATTATGTGTCATATATGACCTTGTATGAAATCCAAGAAATTTTTTCAACTTCAATGGAAAATCAAAATTATACAGTTTTTAGTTTTTGAATTTTTTTGTATGATCCTTGTATGATTTCTAGGAAATCATATATGGTCCTTGTATGACTACCAAGAATTCATACAAATCATATATGACCTAGTATGATTACTAAGAATCATATATGACCTAGTACGAAATCAAAGAAAGTTGTATGATCGTTGACCCGGGTTAGGACCAGACCACCCTAGTCGATTTAGGATGTTAATCTTGCAAGAATCTTGCAAGATCTTGCAAGATTAACATCCTGTCTCGATTAGGGCAAACAGACTAATTGGCGCGACTAAAATTTTGTCGATACTATGAGCTCGCGTGGCACGGGACTCCTATTCCGCGAACCAAATCCGGCACGCTCAACACAGTCTTGAGTCGTGGACCTCATTAATTTTAAAGCTTTTAAGTAAGGCAATGTCCAAAATATGGTAGAAAGAATCAATCCTCGAGGGCGTGTAATAGTAGTCCGTAATAGCGCATGGAATCTCGCAAGGACATGTGGAGCTTCCATTATCATAGGCTTCGTAGACCTCATTCCGACATGCAACGTCACTAGCATTTGTCGGAGAGCATATTTTGGGAAAACGCTCTATCGTAGGATCTGTACTGAAATCATAATCATAGGAGTCAATACATTCACAAGCTTTTGCCAATTTCACAGTCAAACAAATTCTGAGACACGCCTCCAAAGTGTAGTTCCATTTTGAGATATTCTCCGTCAGGTTCAGAGATTCTGGCCAGGTTTTAGCGCAGGTACCGTAATTGCCTCCCAGACGCTCGAGCTTCTGTGCTGTTACCTCGAGAAAGGTAGCTTCACCTACAGGCGCGGCAATACCCTGAGTTTCCATAATTGGACGAACGTGTTTGCTGTGAACGGCCACTCGAATTCCTAAACATTTTCCAAGAGTTTCCGTATAATAAACGAAAACACGTGCCTTGAAACTTTAATAATGTTTTTTTCAATGATCAAATACAGACACCGCATTGAACAATTTCTTCAAGTATTAAACAAATTGTGATCATTCTAGAGAGAACACCAAAAAATCTTTGGCCTGTCAAATGGTGCCTCTGTGTAAATAGATCGAATTTACTTTGAAATGTCGAGGCGAGGGAGAGATGCAGGGGGTGGGAGTAAATACTGAATAAAGACTTGTTGGCAACATCCCAGGTCGAGGTCTCGAGACCAAAGTGACCTCTGATCAGACCATTTTCGAGCGCACACATGTGCACGGGGCGTTCGAATTACATGGTCTGGAAAAAACTTCGGGCGAATTTTATTCCGAACAATGATCTGGCGTTTATCTGCTCAGAGGTCACTTTCGTCTGTGACGGTCTGATTTAAGGCGGATTTGAGCGCACACTAGTCTGATCGGAAAATATTTCGAGCGCAAAAGGGTCTAATAACAAACAGATTTGAGCGCATTTTTTTCTTTTAAGTTTTTTTTGCATTTAATTATTGGCACATTTTGCCTCTGCCAAGATGAAACAATACATCAGAGTTCTCATCTAGAGTGTGTTGGCGCTGATCAGATCAAAGGAGTCCAGCTGATAACAATTGCCGGTCCCCATTAAAAACTATTATAAATAACTGTAGATCAAGACATTTTTTAATGCAAAGCTGTCTAAGTTCATCTCCTGGGTCAAAAACTATTGTCTCCTTAATACGTAGGTGACATTTTTTAGGAAAACTCTTAGAGTGGACTTTTCCTTGGTTGAATATTTTACTGAAGCAATCTTTTCAATGAAATGAATATATTATAGGGGTTCTAGGGGATTTGTCCACTTTTAAAACCATTCCCTGACCAGACTATTTTGAATGGACTTTAGTCTGACTAGAGGCAATTTCGAGCACAATTTAGTCTGATCAGCGGTGATTTCGAGTGCACGTTAGTCTCAAACGAGTCTGTTCAGTAATAATCTGGCGCGCGATAATCTGGCCAGGGGAAGTTTTTGAGCGCACTTCAAGCGCACACTGAGTTTCTAGCGCTCAATACACTGATCAGAGGTCAATTCAGTCTAGATCGGTCTATTCCTAGGTCACTTTTATCTGGGATGGTCTGATAAGAGGCAGTTTTGGTCAGGAATC
>NW_027450208.1:5000-10000 GCF_964194025.1 Convolutriloba macropyga | reverse complement strand
TATTCGTCAGTCCCGTGGTAATAACGGTAAAGAAAGATAAGTCAGTCAAAATAGCACTAGACTCGAAAAAACTAAACAAAGCTATACACAAGAACAAATATCAAATTGCAGAGCATCGATCACCTAGTCGATGCAGTTGCATTATACATCACACAGAGATAGAAGTCCCCAGCGAAAATTTGGTTCTCGAAAATAGACCTAAAATACGCGTATAGCCAAATACCGTTAGACGATCCGATAACAAAAGACTGTAATTTTAGTATACTAGGTGGCAGAGCAACAGGAACATATAGATTCCTAAACGTTTCTACGGTTTAACCGACATGCCAGCTACCTTCCAAAAAACAATCGACAAAACCTTGGAAGGCATATTTTCAAAGTTTGCGTTCCTTGATGATATTCTAGTCATAACCAAGGTAACCATATCAGTACACGAACAAGAATTCGATAAAATACTCGAAACACTAGACAACGAAGGTCTAGCGATCAATCTATAGGAATGCGTATTCGCAAAGAACACTATAGAATGGCTAGGATTCACAATCACCCCGAACGGGATCACACCTCTAATCACAAAAACAGAGACAATCATGAAACTCGAAAAACCCAAAACACTAAAACAACTAAGGTCGTTCCTAGGGAGCGTCCACCACCTGACAAAATTTATCCCGAAACTCGCAGAACTTTCCGAACCATTACGTCCATTACTAAAGAAAAATCTTGAATCAAAAAACAACAAACTAAACTGGAAAGAAGAACACAGTTCGGCATTTATTAACATAAAAACACCAAATACATCAAATAGTCGAAAACAAACATTTCGACACAACGAAACAAACACAAGTCCATTGTGAAGCAAGCGCGAAAGGGCTGGGTGCATGTATAGAACAAAAACACAATAACGAATGGCACGCAATAACCTTCGCAAGCTGATTCCTAAATACTCATGAATCTCGCTATAGTACAAACGAGTTAGAGTTACTAGCCGTAGTAGGGGCACTCGAACATTTCAAACACTATTTGTACGGCAAAGAATTCACACTACAAACAGATCGTAGGACCCTACTAACAGCCCTCAATGAAAACCGCGAGAACAAAATATACCAGAGCAGAGTAACTAGATGGGTAGATAGACTACTACCGTTTAATTTCAACTTGGAAAACAACCCGGGGAAAACATGGGTTTCGCGGATTACCTTAGTCGCCATCCAAGACAAGAACCATCCCCACCATCAACGGATAATACGCAATATATAATAAATTTGATAAATGACTTTAAATTTATGCTCATTCGATTAAACATATTTTGGCTACGCGAACTATCCCAGACAATTACCAGACAAACAACTTAACAGCGAATAATTGTAAGCACGCGTACAATTACGACAACGCTTTTTGCCTCATCCCAAACAATTTACAGTCGCTCTCTCTTTCTCATTCTATCCCATCTAATTCAAGTAAATCTAATTCAAAACATTTTGTTCCACATAAAATCTTACATCAGTCTAATTCAAAAACAAAACCACATGGATTACCCTCAAAAGTTACATCAATCTATACAATTTCAATTAAAAATTCGAGAACATTTCCCCAGGGATTTAATACTATCCAGATTACCACTTGAAGCCCACCAAAACTTAATACCTTTGACAAAAAATCATTAAACGACAACGAGCACCAAAGAAAAAGAACTTAAAGATGAACACCGACGAATTTACAATCGCAACACAAACTGATGAGGACACCAACAAAGGACTAGGAAGATCCGCAATAAGATCAGACCCACATAAACCAATCTATCCATTGAGCAACACAGCCAATATGCCTCAATACCGAAAAAACCTGAACCAAGCATTCGGCAAAGAATTTTTGGCTGAGGCAAGGCAAAAAGATAGGCAACTGGCTCCGATTATAAAACTCATTTAGGATAAACATTGGGAAACACTCAAAAGAGTCAGTCCCTACTTTTACTCCCTAAAAAGAGACTTGTCAGTAACACCAACCGGATGCGTATTATACGACAGTCGTTTAATGGTCCCCTCTTCGCTCAATCAGCTGGTAATTAATTCCTTACACCAAACGCATCCGGGCCAATCGGGGATGCTACAATTGGCAGACCTCGTGTGGTTCCCTCGAATCTATAGGGAAGTCACAGCAAAAGCTCAATCATGCGGGGACGGCATCAAGAAAGGTAAAAACCTAAAACCAATGTTGCCAAAACAATCCGTAGTGATACTACCCAAACTAAGTGAACCCAACGAGGAAGTACAACTAGACTTTGCGGGAGCAATTCCATTTAGGGAACATAAACAAAACTAATATATTCTCGTTTCAGTAGACCGTCTAACAAGATACCCCCACGCACAAGTATTTAAAGATTGCGATACGCAAACAGCACTAAATTACTTAGAGGAATACTGCCAATTCCACGGTCCCTCAGATGTAACCAAGCGGAAACATTTAAAGCAAGAGGATTTGAACTATTTTGCAAAAATAAAAACATCAAACTAATCCTAGCGCCCCCTATGGTCATCTTCCGACCTAGCAAAAATAGTAGCTAAGATAATAGAATCAATAAGATTTATTCAAACACAACAACCAAAATTAAACCATTCGTAGCCCACTTCTGCAGACCTCCGAACACAGAACTTTCTAACATAGTTACGAAACCATCAAGCAAGAATCTATCATAGGAACAAATAAATAAATATTTTTCAGATTAAGCGACGCTTCAGCACCCAGCACCCCCCAGGAAAATCGTGTGGGACTGGGATAACGACAGCGAGCCGGAGCTCATTTTTCAATACAAAGCTCAAACCCAACCAGCACCTAACGCAAGTGACACAGATGATTCAGAGAACGCGCCGCTGCTTAGCCACAAGCGCTATCCTGGTATGATTATACCTGACAGACCTGAAATTACATTCGGGGATAAAACTTCTACAGTATTATACCATAGGAAAACTTAGCCCGAAAAACTTTAGCGCGCAAAGTACCGGAACCTATGGGAACCCTAAGACCATGGAGTATAATCCAAGACGGAACAATAACGAACTATTCCCCCCATACAATAACGCTAGACACAGATGATCGAAAAAATACGGTTATAAGAAAAAACGACTTAGCCATCGTTACCGAAACAAAACCCCGAGAACCTGAACCTGACCGAAAACCTCCATTAATACACATGGTAGCATGTAAAACGGTCGGCGAAAACAAGCGAAATAAAGAAAAAAAGAAAAATTTCTGTTTAGAAGAGAAAGCCGCACAAGCAAAATAACAAGAACTGAGATCCAAACAAGCACGAGCAACCCCCCTGCAAACAGCCTCAATTCCGCAGACCCAAAAAGTCATAAATACTCAACCCCTGGGGCATGCTGAAATTGCGGCACTGGAAAGAAGGAACCAGCAGGCACAGAAAAGACAACGCACCACAAAGAAGCCATCCATAAGGCAGCCCCAAAGACAAAAATAGCAACAACAGACGAAACACAAGTCCCCAGGGACCCCCAAAAGACCGCAATGGTTAAAGGATGCCAAGGCACGCCTCAACAAGCCTTCGTGCCCTTCTGAATTCGAGCAAAAGTTTAAAGCAGCAGCGCTGCAACAGACCAGGGAAACCGAACCACTCGATGATCGAAAGCTACTTTACTCCAGCTCTTCAGACAATAAGAGCTTCAGTTGCATAAACAAATCGAAACTAAAATTTTCACCGACGGTAAAAAAAACGCAACATCGAACCCGACTCCCCAGGGACCCCGCCATTCGAAATTGTCACCTCATCAGATCCCAAAGATTTTGTGAATGACAACAATGAGCAGACACAAGCGATTACTAACGAATCAATCCAACCCTGGTGCTCCTATTCAACACCATCTGAGGAAGGACCACAGGGTATAATGAAATCGACACCGCGGATGGACAGAATAGTCTCAAAAGAACCATGAAGAAGTTACCACCATAGGAGATAGCTCAACTGAAGATTTCCCGATACAGCCACCGATCAAAAAGATCGAAGTAGTGTATCTCGATTCTTCGGAAAATACAACGAAACTGGACAATCTAAAGGGGGAAGTCAATAAAGACGCTCCCATAACATCGCAAGAGGCCAATCCCCTGGCCAACGAAGACAAACACACGCCACAATCGACCTCCCCTGCAAAAAGCTTGATATCGAGCATACACGCAAGCGATTTCTACAACCAAGATGAATTTAAAGTCCCTTAAAATCTTTTAAGATTTTTTTACCACGACGGGGGTGTGTGGCGAGGGAGTCGCCGATAATTTTTTTACCACCACGGGGGTGTGTGGTGAGGGAGTCGCCGATCCCCAGGGATATACATCGTCACCCAAACTCATCATTACATCACCATTCAAACTCATCGTGAACTTAACATTAGACGTTCTCTATAAACTCCATTAGCCATTTTGTGTTATGTTAACTTTGCACTACTTTTGAAACTTACTAGCGAACTAACTCTTAGTGAACTGAACTAACAGGTACTTGCAGGTACCGTCTGACTTTCAAAATGAATTCTGTAAAACATTAGTTGTGAGCGAACTTATTACTCTTATGTGAAGTTATACAACCGAATCCCTCGAAACTGATAAAAACTACCGATTTACTCTGGAACGTTTTGAATAAGCCCTAACAATAATAGTAATAATAGTAATAATAATGTAAATCATAATAAAAATAATTATAATAAAACTAATGTTAAAATTAACATTAAAGATTGTAATAATAATAATAATAATAATAATAATAATAATAATAATAATAATAATAATAATAATAATAATAATAATAATAATAATAATAATAATAATAATAATAATAATAATAATAAAAATAATAATAATAATAAGAATAATAATAATAATAATAATGAAATTAATAATTTTGAATAATAATAATAAGAAAAATAATAATAATAATAATAATAATAATAATAATAATTATATCAATAAAAATAATAACAATAACAAAAACAATAAAA
>NW_027450207.1:17500-35000 GCF_964194025.1 Convolutriloba macropyga | reverse complement strand
AATCTTGCTCAAGCTTTTGCTATCCTGAGGGAAACTTCGGAGGAAACCAGCTACTAGATGGTTCGATTAGTCTTTCGCCCCTATGCTCAGGTCAGACGATCGATTTGCACGTCAGAACCGCTTCGGGCTTCCACCATGGTTTCCCGTGGCTTCGCCCTGCCCAAGCATAGATCACCATCTTTCGGGTCGTGTGCTACTTGCTCTGGATCAGTCATGCAATAAGAGCAAAACCGTCCGTGGTTGCGGGACACCGAATCGGCGCCCTCACCACACAAAGTAGTGCAATTCATAAAAATTACACTGTTCACTTTCATTTCGCGTGTGCGCTTTCAATGAGCGACAACACTTGCAAGCAACTCACACTCCTTGGTCCGTGTTTCAAGACGGGCTGTAGAGAGCATTGAATAGGAAGTTGAGGTCAGACAGGCAATCAAGATCAATTTATCTCATTTTGTTTAGAATCAACAAGAAGAATTCCGAGGAAAACTTCTGCTCGATTCATTAACAAGATTTGCCAAAAGACGACAACTACACTACTCGGTAGCCGAGAATATAATATCAAGGCATTGAGTATGGTAACGCTCACTCCAGTTCCCCTTCAACAGTTTCACGTACTTTTCACTCTCTCTTCAGAGTGCTTTTCAACTTTCCCTCACGGTACTTGTTTACTATCGGTCTCGCTTTATAATTAGCTTTTGGAGAGACATATCTCCAGCTTCGAGTTGCACTTTCAAACAACTCTACTCATAGGAATGAGCCATTATGACTGGTATCGAAAATGACCTTTACAGGATTTTCACCTTCTTTGATGCTACTTTCCAGTAGACATCAGGACAAATTCACCAGTCTAGCATCAAACCATACCGGACACCGAGAAATGTTGCCATTTCTCTTCCCGATGAGCTTTTCCCTGTTCATTCGCCATTACTAAGGGATTCTCAGTTGATTTCTTTTCCTCCCCTTACTGATATGCTTAAGTTAAGGGGGTTCTCTCGCCCAATTCAGGTTATGTAGTTGATTGTCTCTTAATTGGTTCACTGACCAATATGAGACAGAAACCGATTCAGCAGTTTTGTTCGCTACTACTATCAAACACAGGTCGAAGTTTCCATTCAGTCATTAATTCCAACTTTCAAATGTTGTTGTTTCAGCTTTCGCTTACTAGAAGCAACATAATACTCGCTGCAATACAGACCTCGGGAAACCCTCACCGTGAATAAGGTTCACTCACATATTTCACTACATTTTGCGTGGGATTGGAGATGAGGCTACTCGTTCTTGCTCAGTACTAGGCTGAAAATTAACGAAACTTCGTTACAAACGTTCACATGTTGATGTTTCCGCTTTCGCGTACTCGAAACAACATAATACTAGTCTTTGTAATTTAGTTTCATAATTTCAACTGTTCTCATGCAGAATTTTTGCTCATTCTTATCCCAAATTTTGACCTGGCTACTAGTTACACTCCTTGTACTTATTGCAAAATGACCACAAATTTCAACAGCTTTCACATGTTGCTGTTTCGGCTTTCGCTTACTACAGTCAACATAATACTCGTTGCAAATTAAGTGCTCGGCATCTGCAATTTTCCAAAGACGAAGTTTCGCCAGTTCAATTTTCGCTCGCCAATTATGGCTACTAATTCACACGGTACTGAGCTCAACAACATTAAATTTGTTCAGCAAGACTTTCACATGTTGATGTTTTGGCTTTCGCCTACTAGAAGCAACATAATACTCGTCTTGTTAGCTCATTCAATGAGAATAGCTTTTCCCGTTGAGAATTTTTGCCTTCAATTGGCGTTGTAGTGAGTTTGGCTACTCAGATCACCAAATACTTGTGACAATTCGAACCAGAAATGTTTTCAATTTTCACATGCTGATGTTTCGGATTCAACCTACTAGAAGCAGCATAATACTTGTATTCAACAATTTCTGTATCAAATCCCAGTTTTCTCTGGTGCATCTTTGCCAAACTATTCCAAACTGCCTGAGTCTGAATACCAATTACAGGTACTAGTAAATGCACGTTACTAAGGACTATATAGTTCTAGGTTACTGTACACAACGACGTTCACATGTTGATGTTTCAGCTGCCGCTTACTAGAAACAACATAATACTTATCGTGCATACCTTTCCATAACTTGTCCTTTTCAGATGCATTAGTTTCCCTTTGTCTTGGCTTCTACAGTCAGACTGGCTACTAGTAACAGCACAGTACTAATCACATATCGTTCTACAGTTTGCAGACAACTTTCACATGTTGATGTTTCAGCTTTCGCCTACTAGAAACAACATAATACTCGCTGTATACATTTGTAGTTCTCTATGTAACTTTCATGTGAAGAAGTTTCGCCAGTCTTTTTGACTGTCTCAAATCTGAGTCATGCTTAGGCTACTAGTTGCTTCATAGTACTTATCGCCTCGAGATCATTGAACAAAACTTGATTTTCACATGTTGCTGTTTCAGCTTCCGCTTACTAGAAACAACATAATACTAGTCTCATTAAGTTCCGTCTCTTTGCAATTTTCTTATGAAGAAAATTCGCCATCACAATGACTCCAGCAGTTCTTGATCAAGGAATGCAATCATTGATCAGAATGCTATTATTTGAATCGGTTCTGCTTTAAGTGTTCCAATTTTATTGGAAGCACCAACAATAGAACATCAATGTGTTCAATCGAGAGTTATATAACCCTGAATCGGACGCAGTCAACAGCCGAAGCCGAGACCGCCTTTTGCGTTAGAGAGGTCGGTAAACAAATCTTGCGATTCATACCGAATTAACACATATAGCTGTGCTCCTCTTCGTAAAGCGAGCCAAGTGATCCCCTGTTGAAGGATGTATTTGGACCAATCTAGTAGCATTTGGTTTCCAACAAGCTCTCCCAAGTTAGCTTACTTATTGGGCTTTTCAACCAATTCGGTTGGCTACAAGCATCATCAAAGTACTAGCCACAGTTTGATCGCAAAATTCTACGACTTTCACATGTTGATGTTTCGGCTTGCGCTTAGCCTACTATAAGCAACATAATACTAGTCATATCATAGAGCGTGATCAGCTTGTGACGTTCTCATGATGAAGTTTCACCAACAGTGTCTCACTTCGAGCTTAAATCCAGCTACTAGTAACTACACAGTACTGACTGCAACGATAACTTTTATCTATACCTTTCACATGCTGCGCTTTCGGCCAGGGCCTACTAACGTCAACATAATACTCGATATAAACTTTTGTTCATGATGCAGCTTCCCCATGCAGAAGTTTCGCCTTCAAATGCTCTCTTGGCCATATGACGTAAGAAAAGGTTACTAGTAACATCACAGTACTAGCCACAGTTTGATTGCAAAATTCTACGACTTTCACATGTTGATGTTTCGGCTTGCGCTTAGCCTACTAGAAGCAACATAATACTAGTCATATCATAGAGCGTGATCAGCTTGTGACGTTCTCATGATGAAGTTTCACCAACAGTGTCTCATTTCGAGCTTAAATCCAGCTACTAGTAACTACACAGTACTGACTGCAACGCTAACTTTTATCTATACCTTTCACATGCTGCGCTTTCGGCCAGGGCCTACTAACGTCAACATAATACTCGATATAAACTTTTGTTCATGATGCAGCTTCCCCATGCAGAAGTTTCGCCTTCAAATGCTCTCTTGGCCATATGACGTAACACAAGGTTACTAGTAACATCACAGTACTAGCCACAATTTGATCGCAAAATTCTACGACTTTCACATGTTGATGTTTCGGCTTGCGCTTAGCCTACTAGAAGCAACATAATACTAGTCATATCATGGAGCGTGATCAGCTTGTGACGTTCTCATGATGAAGTTTCACCAACAGTGTCTCATTTCGAGCTTAAATCCAGCTACTAGTAACTACACAGTACTGACTGCAACGATAACTTTTATCTATACCTTTCACATGCTGCGCTTTCGGCCAGGGCCTACTAATGTCAACATAATACTCGATATAAACTTTTGTTCATGATGCAGCTTCCCCATGCAGAAGTTTCGCCTTCAAATGCTCTCTTGGCCATATGACGTAACACAAGGTTACTAGTAACATCACAGTACTAGCCACAATTTGATCGCAAAATTCTACGACTTTCACATGTTGATGTTTCGGCTTGCGCTTAGCCTACTAGAAGCAACATAATACTAGTCATATCATAGAGCTTGATCAGCTTGTGACATTCTCATGATGAAGTTTCACCAACAGTGTCTCATTTTGAGCTTAAATCCAGCTACTAGTAACTACACAGTACTGACTGCAACAATAACTTTTATCTATACCTTTCACATGCTGCGTTTTCGGCCAAGGCCTACTAACGTCAACATAATACTCGATATAAAATTTTGATCATGATGCAGCTTTCCCATGCAGAAGTTTCGCCTTCAAATGCTCTCTTGGCCATATGACGGAACACCAGGTTACTAGTAACATCACAGTACTAGCCACAGTTTGATTGCAAAATTCTACGACTTTCACATGTTGATGTTTCGGCTTGCGCTTAGCCTACTAGAAGCAACATAATACTAGTCATATCATAGAGCTTGATCAGCTTGTGACATTCTCATGATGAAGTTTCACCAACAGTGTCTCATTTTGAGCTTAAATCCAGCTACTAGTAACTACACAGTACTGACTGCAACAATAACTTTTATCTATACCTTTCACATGCTGCGTTTTCGGCCAAGGCCTACTAACGTCAACATAATACTCGATATAAAATTTTGATCATGATGCAGCTTTCCCATGCAGAAGTTTCGCCTTCAAATGCTCTCTTGGCCATATGACGGAACACCAGGTTACTAGTAACATCACAGTACTAGCCACAGTTTGATTGCAAAATTCTACGACTTTCACATGTTGATGTTTCGGCTTGCGCTTAGCCTACTAGAAGCAACATAATACTAGTCATATCATAGAGCGTGATCAGCTTGTGACGTTCTCATGATGAAGTTTCACCAATAGTGTTTCATTCGAATTGGTTCTGCTTTAAGCTCTCCAATTGTTTTGGATGAACCAGTTTTGCCCTTCGAAGCCACTTTTGTGAGCTTTTGTGGGTCTTTACCAAGAGGATATACCTCAAGGCCTCTTTCAATTCCTTTAAGTTCTTTCAACTCCTTTACAGTTTCTAGGTTCACATAGCTGCAAACCTTATTTCTAGTTTTAAGTCTGGCCAACTTGGGGAGAGTTGGTGCAGACCGTGACCAATTCTAGTAGGATGCCACAACAAGAATGTGATCAACTTAGCTTGTCGATGAACCTGCCCCACATTCAAACAACTCTATCGCCTTTTCCTCGTATAGTTATATGCGAGGGCCTCTCATAGAGAGCGCTGTTAGCAACCTTTTCCACATAGACGATAAAGTTGTGAGTGTTTTGCACATGGCTGTTGTCATCACCACGTGACGAGTCAACTCAGCTTGACTCTCTACACTCCGACAAGCTTTGCACATACGCCTTTAGTTCAGTATGTGTCTTTAATCTGACTCCGGTGCCTCAAGCCGGAAAAATTGTCAGATTATGATCATTATCGGTTAGTCATCCCGATGCAAGATCGTATCGTACTGTCTTTGTCTACCTCCAGATTCCGAAGAACAGGAGGAGACTCTCCCAGACCTACATATCTGGGAGAATGTTCAGAGGGCGAGAAGCTGTGGATTACTCTCCCCTAAGAACTGACTAAACTTTACCCTCGTCCAAGGTAAGTTTATTTTAGCTAGCCTTCTATGTAAAGGATCTGAGGCTAAGCTGTGTTTTTTCGAGCCTTTGGCTCGGAGCAAGTTCAGTGGGCGCCCCGAGTAGCTCAACTCTTTCCCACTGAACAGCGCAACGCTCTGTCACTCGCTGGGATTTTTGCGTGTCGGTTCTAACCACGCGACTTGTGGACCTTTTTAGGCCTTTCTCATTCACAAGTCTATAGCTGGGCTTCTATAACCCAGCTTCTGAGATCTAGATAGCTGCAGTTCTGCTAGGCTGCTTTTGCTAACTAGTCTCCCTTTAAGCAGTCCCTTGCCATGACTGCTGAACTATGTATCCACACAAGTAGTTTTTGAGCTCGATACATAATTCGAGATTGGTTGCCAAGCAATCTCTAGCGACAGAGCGTCATGCGCACTACAGACATGGCCTCTACCAGCAGCCATGCCCGAAGGAATCAATCACTGATCCTTCCGCAGGTTCCCCTACGGAAACCTTGTTACGACTTTTACTTCCTCTAGACAATTAAGCTCGATCCGCTTCATCCCGTTGCCGGAGACCGAAGTCCCAACAGTAGGAATTTGCAATTCTTGCTTAACTATCCAATCAGTAGTAGCGACGGGCGGTGTGTACAAAGGGCAGGGACGTAATCCCTATGAGTTGTTGACTCATAAGTACCAGGAATTCCTGGTTCACGTCTGCAAGTTACAACAGACGATCCCCTTGAAGCGCTGTACTTTTCTCTGATTGCCCAGTCCATTTCGGACCAAGGGCTGAGTACTCAATCTAAAAGTACACAGTGTAGCGCGCGTGCAGTCCAGAACATCTAAGGGCATCACAGACCTGTTATAGCCTCACTTCATCTGCGGTATTTAATTCCGCATAGTTCCTCTAAGAAGTGTTTGAATTCACATATAGTGAATTTCATTATTTAGATGGAGAAGATCTCGTTCGTTATCGGAATTAACCAGACAGATCACTCCACTAACTAAGAACGGCCATGCACCACCGCCCATATAATCATGAAAGATATTCAATCTGTCAATCCTTAAGATGTCTGGACCGGGTGAGTTTTCCCGTGTTGAGTCAAATTAAGCCGCAGGCTCCACTCCTGGTGGTGCCCTTCCGTCAATTCCTTTAAGTTTCGATTTTGCAACCATACTTCCCCCGGAACCAATAAACTTTGGTTTCCCGGTTAATCTCTTGCCAAGTCAAGATCGACTTTGACAAATTGTAGGTTGGTATAGTTTATGGTCAGAATTACGAGGGTATCTAATCCTCTTCAATACTCTGACTTTCGTTCTTGATTAATGAAAACATTCTTGGCAAATGCTTTCGCAGTAGTTTGTCTTGCCACGATCCAAGAATTTCACCTCTAACGTAGCAATACAAATGCCCCCGTCTGTTCCTTTCAATCATTACCGCACTCAGCCAACCGGCATCAATCGAGTAGCGGGTCATTCTCCATTATTCCATGCTTTATTATTCGATCCCAAAGGATGCTTTGAACACTCTAATTTTCTCAGGGTGAAAACACCGTTTCCACAGTTCGTCACATTTAAGTGCAAACTATTTCTTCGATGCGAAGGATGAGCGGAACGAGTCAACAGATTTAACTGAAGACCATGTTGCCGTTCTACTCAAACAGATCCAACTATGAGCTTTTTAAACGCAGCAACTATTGCATACGCTTGTAGAGGCTGGTATTACCGCGGCTGCTGGCACCAGACTTGCCCTCTACTCGTTCATCAATGGAGCTTTTAAGTCCATTCCATTCTGATTACAAACCATAAAGGTTCATATCATTATTTCTAGTCACTACCTCCTCGTGCGGAGAGTGGGTAATTTGCGTGCCTGCTGCCTTCCTTGGATGTGGTAGCCGTTTCTAAGGCTCCCTCTCCGGAATCGAACCCTGATTCCCCGTTACCCGTCACAACCATGGTAGTCCGTTACACTACCATCATAGGTTGATAGGTCAGAAATTCGGAAGTTCCGTCCCCAAGCCGAAGCTATCTGGGATCTTTCAGTTACTAGGACTCATCACGGGATGTGTCTGTACTTAGCAAATCACCCGGTGTAGTCTTGTAAAAGTCTCCGACAGTGTCGGACAATCAGCATGCATTAGCTGCAGGGTTACCGCAGTTATTCATTTAGCTTGCAAATCAACTAATAGATAGTAACTGATTTAATGAGCCATTCGCGGTTCCACTTTTTCAAGCTTCGCTTGCACATGCATGGCTTAGTCTTTCAGACAAGCATATGGCAACTGACAGGATCAATCAGTTTAATTGTACTTTGAACAATCTTTCGATTTGTTCGAATTTAGAAAGACATAGCCTTGCGGCCTCGTCAATCTTGCTTTGAGCTTTTTAAATCACGAAGAGTTTCAATGCATGCTTTGGCATGGCTACTAGTTACTACACAGTACTCTACACACTTAGAGTTACCCACGATTACACATTTCACATGCTGATGTTTCGGCTCGCGCGTACTAGAAACAGCATAATACTATGTGTACTGGTAGATAGCGCTCTGTGAGCATTTCCCATGAGCAGGTTTTGCCCTCCAAATCTCTGTTCTAATGTTACCAATACCGGCTAACAACTGTATCATACTAGGGAGAATTGACTCATGATTTAAAAACCAGATGTTCACATGTCGATGTTTCGGCTCTCGCCTACTAGAAACAACATAATACTAGTCTGTTAAAAATCTCAATCACGCCGCCTCTTCAGATACAGAAGTTTTACCTTTTATTGGTTAGAGAACAGCTTTCCAGCTGTCGACATGGTTACTAGTAACAACACCGTACTCAACACAAAAACTTTTCAACTTCACAACTTTCACATGCTGATGTTTCTGCTTTCGCATACTAGAAACAGCATAATACTTATTGTTTTGTCAAGTAATTTGTGTGTCTTTCCCATGTGAAGTTTCACCGGTCAACAATGTTTCCCTGACCAATTACGGCTACTAGTAGCTGTATAATACTAGGGAAAATGATTGAGGATTTAATATCAGATTTTCACATGTTGATGTTTCGGCTTTCGCCTACTAGAAACAACATAATACTAGTCTGCTAAGAAATCTCGCTCAAATTGCCTTTTCACATACAGAAGTTTCACCTTCTATTGGTTAGAGAACAGTTCTCAGCTGTCGACATGGTTACTAGTAACAACATCGTACTCAACACAAAAATTCTTCAACTTCACAACTTTCACATGCTGATGTTTCTGCTTTCGCGTACTAGAAACAGCATAATACTTATTGCTTTGTCAAGAAGTGTGTGTGTCTTTCCCATGCGAAAGTTTCACCGGTCAGCAATAATTGCCGTGTCCAATTAAGGTTACTCATAGCTGTATAATACTAGGGAAAATGATTGAGGATTTAATATCAGATTTTCACATGTTGATGTTTCGGCTTTCGCCTACTAGAAACAACATAATACTAGTCTGCTAATAAATCTCGCTCAAATTGCCTTTTCACATACAGAAGTTTCACCTCTTCTTGGTCACTGTACAGATGATGCTGTCTGTTCTTTATTTGGTTCTGCTTATTATAAGGAGGGGCATCACTCCTTCCTCCTTGGTTTGCATGCATTAAGCCTGCTTTGTGAAAAGCGTATCTTTCTAGCTTTTCTTCGCCTTACTCGAGTAGGACGATACAATCCAGACATTAGTCAGTCTTGGTGTAAAGTCACTGAGTATTATTCGGTTCTGCTTTATTCAGCAATATGCTGTATAATTGTTGTAATTTGCGAACATATTTGTTCTCAGTTCCGAACTACTAGCGACGACAGATTACCAGCGGTCATGAGCCATCAAGGTAGTTCTTTGGTGCATCAAGTAGAGAGGTGCCATCAAACAACACTTCCCTAATAATGCTACACACATAGAATTTGCTACAGTGCAGCTTTTTACTTTGCAAAATTTGCGCACAAATTTTGCATAGAATAAATGTTTTATCAAGATTTTTAGATCCCCTCCCTTGAGAGAACGTTACTCCTTTAAGTGAACACCCCGCGGCGTCCTGTTGTTATTGCTTATAACCATTTCGCAAGCCGGAGGCATAATGCACTACGCAAGCCGCTACTTTGGCACAGAGGCACCTAGTTTTACACCCGGGACTTCAGGTGGCCCAGTTTTACACCCAGTACAGCGGTGCCAGTTGGTAACCCGGTGGATCCTCGGAGACCAGACATGATCATAGATCAAACCCGATGTATGCTACTCCTGAACGTATAGTATCTCCACTGTGCAATGAAATTATCGTTCGTTTCGGGCCTTCCTATACGTTCAGCAGACAATCGCTAGGAATTCACCTCGTGACCCGTGGTGACCACACTGGATTTCAAGTTTATTGATTTGGACAGACCTGTCATTTATTTTGCTTTTCAGCTTCAGTTCTGCTCGATCTAGCTTGCCTAAGGCTTGATCTCGCTTTGCTCACCCCTGTAGGAGCCTCTACTAGTACCACTCGGAGTAATGGGGAATCCACCAGACCTAATCGATGAATGCCATCAAACAACAAGTTAACTCAAGCTCAAGCCAGCTCAACTCAAGCTCAAGCTCAAGCCAGCTAGCTCAAGCTCAAGCTCAAGCTAGCTAGCTAGCTCAAGCTCAAGCTCAAGCTAGCTAGCTAGCTCAAGTTCAAGCTAGCTAGCTAGCTCAAGCTCAAGCTAGCTAGCTCAAGCTCAAGCTAGCTAGCTCAAGCTCAAGCCAGCTAGCTCAAGCTCAATCTCAAGCTAGCTAGCTAGCTCAAGCTCAAGCTAGCTAGCTCAAGCTCAAGCTAGCTAGCTAGCTAGCTCAAGCTCAAGCTCAAGCTAGCTAGCTCAAGCTCAAGCTCAAGCTAGCTAGCTCAAGCTCAAGCTCAAGCTAGCTAGCTCAAGCTCAAGCTCAAGCTAGCTAGCTCAAGCTCAAGCTCAAGCTAGCTAGCTAGCTCAAGCTCAAGCTAGCTAGCTCAAGCTCAAGCTCAAGCTCAAGCTAGCTAGCTAGCTAGCTCAAGCTCAAGCTCAAGCTAGCTAGCTAGCTCAAGCTCAAGCTAGCTAGCTCAAGCTCAAGCCAGCTAGCTCAAGCTCAAGCTCAAGCTAGCTAGCTAGCTCAAGCTCAAGCTAGCTAGCTCAAGCTCAAGCCAGCTAGCTCAAGCTCAAGCTCAAGCTCAAGCTAGCTAGCTAGCTCAAGCTCAAGCTAGATAGCTAGCTCAAGCTAGCTAGCTAGCTCAAGCTCAAGCTCAAGCTAGCTAGCTAGCTAGCTCAAGCTCAAGCTAGCTAGCTCAAGCTCAAGCCAGCTAGCTCAAGCTCAAGCTCAAGCTAGCTAGCTAGCTCAAGCTCAAGCTAGCTAGCTCAAGCTCAAGCTCAAGCGAGCTAGCTAGCTCAAGCTCAAGCTAGCTAGCTAGCTCAAGCTCAAGCTAGCTAACTCAAGCTAACTCAGCTAGCTCAAGCTAACTCAAGCTAGCTAAAGCTAACTCAAGCTAACTCAAGCTAACTCAAGCTAACTCAAGCTAGCTAAAGCTAACTCAAGCTAACTCAAGCTAACCCGAGCTAACTCAAGCTAGCTCAAGCTAACCCAAGCTAGCTAAAGCTAACTCAAGCTAACTCAAGCTAATTCAAGCTAACTCAAGCTAACTCAAGCTAACTCAAGCTAACTCAAGCTAGCTAAAGCTAACTCAAGCTAACTCAAGCTAACTCAAGCTAACCCGAGCTAACTCAAGCTAACTGAAGGTAGCTAAAGCTAGTTCAAGCTAACTCAAGCTAGCTAAAGCTAAGACAAGCTAACTCAAGCTAACTCAAGCTAACTCAAGCTAACTCAAGCTAACTCAAGCTAGTTCAAGCTAACTCAAGCTAACTCAAGCTAACTCAAGCTAGCTAAAGCTAACTCAAGCTAACTCAAGCTAACTCAAGCTAACCCGAGCTAACTCAAGCTAACTCAAGGTAGCTAAAGCTAGTTCAAGCTAACTCAAGCTAGCTAAAGCTAAGACAAGCTAACTCAAGCTAACTCAAGCTAACTCAAGCTAACTCAAGCTAACTCAAGCTAGTTCAAGCTAACTCAAGCTAGCTAAAGCTAACTCAAGCTAACTCAAGCTAACTCAAGCTAGCTCAAGCTAACTCAAGCTAGTTCAAGCTAACTCAAGCTAGCTAAAGCTAACTCAAGCTAACTCAAGCTAACTCAAGCTAACTCAAGCTAGCTAAAGCTAACTCAAGCTAACTCAAGCTAACCCGAGCTAACTCAAGCTAGCTCAAGCTAACCCAAGCTAGCTAAAGCTAACTCAAGCTAACTCAAGCTAATTCAAGCTAACTCAAGCTAACTCAAGCTAACTCAAGCTAACTCAAGCTAGCTAAAGCTAACTCAAGCTAACTCAAGCTAACTCAAGCTAACCCGAGCTAACTCAAGCTAACTCAAGGTAGCTAAAGCTAGTTCAAGCTAACTCAAGCTAGCTAAAGCTAAGACAAGCTAACTCAAGCTAACTCAAGCTAACTCAAGCTAACTCAAGCTAACTCAAGCTAACTCAAGCTAGCTAAAGCTAACTCAAGCTAACTCAAGCTAACTCAAGCTAACCCGAGCTAACTCAAGCTAACTCAAGGTAGCTAAAGCTAGTTCAAGCTAACTCAAGCTAGCTAAAGCTAAGACAAGCTAACTCAAGCTAACTCAAGCTAACTCAAGCTAACTCAAGCTAACTAAAGCTAGTTCAAGCTAACTCAAGCTAGCTAAAGCTAACTCAAGCTAACTCAAGCTAACTCAAGCTAGCTCAAGCTAACTCAAGCTAGTTCAAGCTAACTCAAGCTAGCTAAAGCTAACTCAAGCTAACTCAAGCTAACTCAAGCTAACTCAAGCTAGCTAAAGCTAACTCAAGCTAACTCAAGCTAACCCGAGCTAACTCAAGCTAGCTCAAGCTAACCCAAGCTAGCTAAAGCTAACTCAAGCTAACTCAAGCTAATTCAAGCTAACTCAAGCTAACTCAAGCTAACTCAAGCTAACTCAAGCTAGCTAAAGCTAACTCAAGCTAACTCAAGCTAACTCAAGCTAACCCGAGCTAACTCAAGCTAACTCAAGGTAGCTAAAGCTAGTTCAAGCTAACTCAAGCTAGCTAAAGCTAAGACAAGCTAACTCAAGCTAACTCAAGCTAACTCAAGCTAACTCAAGCTAACTCAAGCTAACTCAAGCTAGTTCAAGCTAACTCAAGCTAACTCAAGCTAACTCAAGCTAGCTAAAGCTAACTCAAGCTAACTCAAGCTAACTCAAGCTAACCCGAGCTAACTCAAGCTAACTCAAGGTAGCTAAAGCTAGTTCAAGCTAGCTCAAGCTAGCTAAAGCTAAGACAAGCTAACTCAAGCTAACTCAAGCTAACTCAAGCTAACTCAAGCTAGTTCAAGCTAACTCAAGCTAGCTAAAGCTAACTCAAGCTAACTCAAGCTAACTCAAGCTAGCTCAAGCTAACTCAAGCTAGTTCAAGCTAACTCAAGCTAGCTAAAGCTAACTCAAGCTAACTCAAGCTAACTCAAGCTAGCTCAAGCTAACTCAAGCTAACTCAAGCTAACTCAAGCTAACCCGAGCTAACTCAAGCTAACTCAAGGTAGCTAAAGCTAGTTCAAGCTAGCTCAAGCTAGCTAAAGCTAAGACAAGCTAACTCAAGCTAACTCAAGCTAACTCAAGCTAACTCAAGCTAGTTCAAGCTAACTCAAGCTAGCTAAAGCTAACTCAAGCTAACTCAAGCTAACTCAAGCTAGCTCAAGCTAACTCAAGCTAGTTCAAGCTAACTCAAGCTAGCTAAAGCTAACTCAAGCTAACTCAAGCTAACTCAAGCTAGCTCAAGCTAACTCAAGCTAGTTCAAGCTAACTCAAGCTAGCTAAAGCTAACTCAAGCTAACTCAAGCTAACTCAAGCTAACTCAAGCTAGCTAAAGCTAACTCAAGCTAACTCAAGCTAACCCGAGCTAACTCAAGCTAGCTCAAGCTAACCCAAGCTAGCTAAAGCTAACTCAAGCTAACTCAAGCTAATTCAAGCTAACTCAAGCTAACTCAAGCTAACTCAAGCTAACTCAAGCTAGCTAAAGCTAACTCAAGCTAACTCAAGCTAACTCAAGCTAACCCGAGCTAACTCAAGCTAACTCAAGGTAGCTAAAGCTAGTTCAAGCTAACTCAAGCTAGCTAAAGCTAAGACAAGCTAACTCAAGCTAACTCAAGCTAACTCAAGCTAACTCAAGCTAACTCAAGCTAGTTCAAGCTAACTCAAGCTAACTCAAGCTAACTCAAGCTAGCTAAAGCTAACTCAAGCTAACTCAAGCTAACTCAAGCTAACCCGAGCTAACTCAAGCTAACTCAAGGTAGCTAAAGCTAGTTCAAGCTAGCTCAAGCTAGCTAAAGCTAAGACAAGCTAACTCAAGCTAACTCAAGCTAACTCAAGCTAGTTCAAGCTAACTCAAGCTAGCTAAAGCTAACTCAAGCTAACTCAAGCTAACTCAAGCTAGCTCAAGCTAACTCAAGCTAGTTCAAGCTAACTCAAGCTAGCTAAAGCTAACTCAAGCTAACTCAAGCTAACTCAAGCTAACTCAAGCTAGCTAAAGCTAACTCAAGCTAACTCAAGCTAACCCGAGCTAACTCAAGCTAGCTCAAGCTAACCCAAGCTAGCTAAAGCTAACTCAAGCTAACTCAAGCTAATTCAAGCTAACTCAAGCTAACTCAAGCTAACTCAAGCTAACTCAAGCTAGCTAAAGCTAACTCAAGCTAACTCAAGCTAACTCAAGCTAACCCGAGCTAACTCAAGCTAACTCAAGGTAGCTAAAGCTAGTTCAAGCTAACTCAAGCTAGCTAAAGCTAAGACAAGCTAACTCAAGCTAACTCAAGCTAACTCAAGCTAACTCAAGCTAACTCAAGCTAACTCAAGCTAGTTCAAGCTAACTCAAGCTAACTCAAGCTAACTCAAGCTAGCTAAAGCTAACTCAAGCTAACTCAAGCTAACTCAAGCTAACCCGAGCTAACTCAAGCTAACTCAAGGTAGCTAAAGCTAGTTCAAGCTAACTCAAGCTAGCTAAAGCTAAGACAAGCTAACTCAAGCTAACTCAAGCTAACTCAAGCTAACTCAAGCTAACTAAAGCTAGTTCAAGCTAACTCAAGCTAGCTAAAGCTAACTCAAGCTAACTCAAGCTAACTCAAGCTAGCTCAAGCTAACTCAAGCTAGTTCAAGCTAACTCAAGCTAGCTAAAGCTAACTCAAGCTAACTCAAGCTAACTCAAGCTAACTCAAGCTAGCTAAAGCTAACTCAAGCTAACTCAAGCTAACCCGAGCTAACTCAAGCTAGCTCAAGCTAACCCAAGCTAGCTAAAGCTAACTCAAGCTAACTCAAGCTAATTCAAGCTAACTCAAGCTAACTCAAGCTAACTCAAGCTAACTCAAGCTAGCTAAAGCTAACTCAAGCTAACTCAAGCTAACTCAAGCTAACCCGAGCTAACTCAAGCTAACTCAAGGTAGCTAAAGCTAGTTCAAGCTAACTCAAGCTAGCTAAAGCTAAGACAAGCTAACTCAAGCTAACTCAAGCTAACTCAAGCTAACTCAAGCTAACTCAAGCTAGTTCAAGCTAACTTAATGAAGTTAACCCAAGCTAACTTGGGTTAATGAAGTCAAACTCAAGCTAACCCGAGCTAACTCAAGCTAACTCAAGCTAATTCAAGCTAACTCAAGCTAACTCAAGCTAATTCAAGCTAACTCAAGCTAATTCAAGCTAACTCAAGCTAGCTCAAGCTAACTCAAGCTAACCCAAGCTAACTTAAGCTAGCTTAAGCTAATTAAAGCTAATTAAAGCTAACTCAAGCTAACCCAAGCTAACTTAAGCTAGCTCTAGCTGGCTGCCACTGTTAGGCCATTTGGGAGCGCTTTTCTCGCACTCTGATTGGCTGCCACTGTTAGGCCATTTGGGAGCGCTTTTCTCGCACTCTGATTGGCTGCCACTGTTAGGCCATTTGGGAGCGCTTTTCTCGCACTCTGATTGGCTGCCACTGTTAGGCCATTTGGGAGCGCTTTTCTCGCACTCTGATTGGCTGCCACTGTTAGGCCATTTGGGAGCGCTTTTCTCGCACTCTGATTGGCTGCCACTGTTAGGCCATTTGGGAGCGCTTTTCTCGCACTCTGATTGGCTGCCACTGTTAGGCCATTTGGGAGCGCTTTTCTCGCACTCTGATTGGCTGCCACTGTTAGGCCATTTGGGAGCGCTTTTCTCGCACTCTGATTGGCTGCCACTGTTAGGCCATTTGGGAGCGCTTTTCTCGCACTCTGATTGGCTGCCACTGTTAGGCCATTTGGGAGCGCTTTTCTCGCACTCTGATTGGCTGCCACTGTTAGGCCATTTGGGAGCGCTTTTCTCGCACTCTGATTGGCTGCCACTGTTAGGCCATTTGGGAGCGCTTTTCTCGCACTCTGATTGGCTGCCACTGTTAGGCCATTTGGGAGCGCTTTTCTCGCACTCTGATTGGCTGCCACTGTTAGGCCATTTGGGAGCGCTTTTCTCGCACTCTGATTGGCTGCCACTGTTAGGCCATTTGGGAGCGCTTTTCTCGCACTCTGATTGGCTGCCACTGTTAGGCCATTTGGGAGCGCTTTTCTCGCACTCTGATTGGCTGCCACTGTTAGGCCATTTGGGAGCGCTTTTCTCGCACTCTGATTGGCTGCCACTGTTAGGCCATTTGGGAGCGCTTTTCTCGCACTCTGATTGGCTGCCACTGTTAGGCCATTTGGGAGCGCTTTTCTCGCACTCTGATTGGCTGCCACTGTTAGGCCATTTGGGAGCGCTTTTCTCGCACTCTGATTGGCTGCCACTGTTAGGCCATTTGGGAGCGCTTTTCTCGCACTCTGATTGGCTGCCACTGTTAGGCCATTTGGGAGCGCTTTTCTCGCACTCTGATTGGCTGCCACTGTTAGGCCATTTGGGAGCGCTTTTCTCGCACTCTGATTGGCTGCCACTGTTAGGCCATTTGGGAGCGCTTTTCTCGCACTCTGATTGGCTGCCAGTGTTAGGCCATTTGGGAGCGCTTTTCTCGCACTCTGATTGGCTGCCAGTGTTAGGCCATTTGGGAGCGCTTTTCTCGCACTCTGATTGGCTGCCAGTGTTAGGCCATTTGGGAGCGCTTTTCTCGCTTTTCTCTTCAGCTTACTTCAGCTAATTTAGAACACAACCGAACATTTGTAGCAAGACACCGCACAACCTTGGCTGCTTGGTTGCCTGAGCACAAGTTCAAGTTCTTTCCCAGTGCCGTAACACGACACTGGAATTTTCACCAAATGTCAACCACCGTTTGCCGTACACTCCGAATTATGTTACGGTGCTTATTGGCTAGAGAAGAACTCAAAAGTATGAGTTGATTGCAAGGCAGTAGACATGGTTTCGCACAGCATAGATCAACATAGAATAAAACTCTCTGCAGAATTTTGATCTTCCTTCTTCCTAACTCAAATGAGTAGCGAGGTCCATATCATGCACCACCGAGAGACTATCTTCTAGTCTATCTATACCACCAGCCCGAAGGCTAGCAATATTTATATCATGCACCACCGAGAGACTATCTTCTAGTCTATCTATATCACCAGCCCGAAGGCTAGCAATATTTACATCATGCACCACCGAGAGACTATCTTCTAGTCTATCTATATCACCAGCCCGAAGGCTAGCAATATTTATATCATGCACCACCGAGAGACTATCTTCTAGTCTATCTATATCACCAGCCCGAAGGCTAGCAATATTTATATCATGCACCACCGAGAGACTATCTTCTAGTCTATCTATATCACCAAC
>NW_027450207.1:0-12500 GCF_964194025.1 Convolutriloba macropyga | reverse complement strand
TCTCGCTTTATAATTAGCTTTTGGAGAGACATATCTCCAGCTTCGAGTTGCACTTTCAAACAACTCTACTCATAGGAATGAGCCATTATGACTGGTATCGAAAATGACCTTTACAGGATTTTCACCTTCTTTGATGCTACTTTCCAGTAGACATCAGGACAAATTCACCAGTCTAGCATCAAACCATACCGGACACCGAGAAATGTTGCCATTTCTCTTCCCGATGAGCTTTTCCCTGTTCATTCGCCATTACTAAGGGATTCTCAGTTGATTTCTTTTCCTCCCCTTACTGATATGCTTAAGTTAAGGGGGTTCTCTCGCCCAATTCAGGTTATGTAGTTGATTGTCTCTTAATTGGTTCACTGACCAATATGAGACAGAAACCGATTCAGCAGTTTTGTTCGCTACTACTATCAAACACAGGTCGAAGTTTCCATTCAGTCATTAATTCCAACTTTCAAATGTTGTTGTTTCAGCTTTCGCTTACTAGAAGCAACATAATACTCGCTGCAATACAGACCTCGGGAAACCCTCACCGTGAATAAGGTTCACTCACATATTTCACTACATTTTGCGTGGGATTGGAGATGAGGCTACTCGTTCTTGCTCAGTACTAGGCTGAAAATTAACGAAACTTCGTTACAAACGTTCACATGTTGATGTTTCCGCTTTCGCGTACTCGAAACAACATAATACTAGTCTTTGTAATTTAGTTTCATAATTTCAACTGTTCTCATGCAGAATTTTTGCTCATTCTTATCCCAAATTTTGACCTGGCTACTAGTTACACTCCTTGTACTTATTGCAAAATGACCACAAATTTCAACAGCTTTCACATGTTGCTGTTTCGGCTTTCGCTTACTACAGTCAACATAATACTCGTTGCAAATTAAGTGCTCGGCATCTGCAATTTTCCAAAGACGAAGTTTCGCCAGTTCAATTTTCGCTCGCCAATTATGGCTACTAATTCACACGGTACTGAGCTCAACAACATTAAATTTGTTCAGCAAGACTTTCACATGTTGATGTTTTGGCTTTCGCCTACTAGAAGCAACATAATACTCGTCTTGTTAGCTCATTCAATGAGAATAGCTTTTCCCGTTGAGAATTTTTGCCTTCAATTGGCGTTGTAGTGAGTTTGGCTACTCAGATCACCAAATACTTGTGACAATTCGAACCAGAAATGTTTTCAATTTTCACATGCTGATGTTTCGGATTCAACCTACTAGAAGCAGCATAATACTTGTATTCAACAATTTCTGTATCAAATCCCAGTTTTCTCTGGTGCATCTTTGCCAAACTATTCCAAACTGCCTGAGTCTGAATACCAATTACAGGTACTAGTAAATGCACGTTACTAAGGACTATATAGTTCTAGGTTACTGTACACAACGACGTTCACATGTTGATGTTTCAGCTGCCGCTTACTAGAAACAACATAATACTTATCGTGCATACCTTTCCATAACTTGTCCTTTTCAGATGCATTAGTTTCCCTTTGTCTTGGCTTCTACAGTCAGACTGGCTACTAGTAACAGCACAGTACTAATCACATATCGTTCTACAGTTTGCAGACAACTTTCACATGTTGATGTTTCAGCTTTCGCCTACTAGAAACAACATAATACTCGCTGTATACATTTGTAGTTCTCTATGTAACTTTCATGTGAAGAAGTTTCGCCAGTCTTTTTGACTGTCTCAAATCTGAGTCATGCTTAGGCTACTAGTTGCTTCATAGTACTTATCGCCTCGAGATCATTGAACAAAACTTGATTTTCACATGTTGCTGTTTCAGCTTCCGCTTACTAGAAACAACATAATACTAGTCTCATTAAGTTCCGTCTCTTTGCAATTTTCTTATGAAGAAAATTCGCCATCACAATGACTCCAGCAGTTCTTGATCAAGGAATGCAATCATTGATCAGAATGCTATTATTTGAATCGGTTCTGCTTTAAGTGTTCCAATTTTATTGGAAGCACCAACAATAGAACATCAATGTGTTCAATCGAGAGTTATATAACCCTGAATCGGACGCAGTCAACAGCCGAAGCCGAGACCGCCTTTTGCGTTAGAGAGGTCGGTAAACAAATCTTGCGATTCATACCGAATTAACACATATAGCTGTGCTCCTCTTCGTAAAGCGAGCCAAGTGATCCCCTGTTGAAGGATGTATTTGGACCAATCTAGTAGCATTTGGTTTCCAACAAGCTCTCCCAAGTTAGCTTACTTATTGGGCTTTTCAACCAATTCGGTTGGCTACAAGCATCATCAAAGTACTAGCCACAGTTTGATCGCAAAATTCTACGACTTTCACATGTTGATGTTTCGGCTTGCGCTTAGCCTACTATAAGCAACATAATACTAGTCATATCATAGAGCGTGATCAGCTTGTGACGTTCTCATGATGAAGTTTCACCAACAGTGTCTCACTTCGAGCTTAAATCCAGCTACTAGTAACTACACAGTACTGACTGCAACGATAACTTTTATCTATACCTTTCACATGCTGCGCTTTCGGCCAGGGCCTACTAACGTCAACATAATACTCGATATAAACTTTTGTTCATGATGCAGCTTCCCCATGCAGAAGTTTCGCCTTCAAATGCTCTCTTGGCCATATGACGTAAGAAAAGGTTACTAGTAACATCACAGTACTAGCCACAGTTTGATTGCAAAATTCTACGACTTTCACATGTTGATGTTTCGGCTTGCGCTTAGCCTACTAGAAGCAACATAATACTAGTCATATCATAGAGCGTGATCAGCTTGTGACGTTCTCATGATGAAGTTTCACCAACAGTGTCTCATTTCGAGCTTAAATCCAGCTACTAGTAACTACACAGTACTGACTGCAACGCTAACTTTTATCTATACCTTTCACATGCTGCGCTTTCGGCCAGGGCCTACTAACGTCAACATAATACTCGATATAAACTTTTGTTCATGATGCAGCTTCCCCATGCAGAAGTTTCGCCTTCAAATGCTCTCTTGGCCATATGACGTAACACAAGGTTACTAGTAACATCACAGTACTAGCCACAATTTGATCGCAAAATTCTACGACTTTCACATGTTGATGTTTCGGCTTGCGCTTAGCCTACTAGAAGCAACATAATACTAGTCATATCATGGAGCGTGATCAGCTTGTGACGTTCTCATGATGAAGTTTCACCAACAGTGTCTCATTTCGAGCTTAAATCCAGCTACTAGTAACTACACAGTACTGACTGCAACGATAACTTTTATCTATACCTTTCACATGCTGCGCTTTCGGCCAGGGCCTACTAATGTCAACATAATACTCGATATAAACTTTTGTTCATGATGCAGCTTCCCCATGCAGAAGTTTCGCCTTCAAATGCTCTCTTGGCCATATGACGTAACACAAGGTTACTAGTAACATCACAGTACTAGCCACAATTTGATCGCAAAATTCTACGACTTTCACATGTTGATGTTTCGGCTTGCGCTTAGCCTACTAGAAGCAACATAATACTAGTCATATCATAGAGCTTGATCAGCTTGTGACATTCTCATGATGAAGTTTCACCAACAGTGTCTCATTTTGAGCTTAAATCCAGCTACTAGTAACTACACAGTACTGACTGCAACAATAACTTTTATCTATACCTTTCACATGCTGCGTTTTCGGCCAAGGCCTACTAACGTCAACATAATACTCGATATAAAATTTTGATCATGATGCAGCTTTCCCATGCAGAAGTTTCGCCTTCAAATGCTCTCTTGGCCATATGACGGAACACCAGGTTACTAGTAACATCACAGTACTAGCCACAGTTTGATTGCAAAATTCTACGACTTTCACATGTTGATGTTTCGGCTTGCGCTTAGCCTACTAGAAGCAACATAATACTAGTCATATCATAGAGCTTGATCAGCTTGTGACATTCTCATGATGAAGTTTCACCAACAGTGTCTCATTTTGAGCTTAAATCCAGCTACTAGTAACTACACAGTACTGACTGCAACAATAACTTTTATCTATACCTTTCACATGCTGCGTTTTCGGCCAAGGCCTACTAACGTCAACATAATACTCGATATAAAATTTTGATCATGATGCAGCTTTCCCATGCAGAAGTTTCGCCTTCAAATGCTCTCTTGGCCATATGACGGAACACCAGGTTACTAGTAACATCACAGTACTAGCCACAGTTTGATTGCAAAATTCTACGACTTTCACATGTTGATGTTTCGGCTTGCGCTTAGCCTACTAGAAGCAACATAATACTAGTCATATCATAGAGCGTGATCAGCTTGTGACGTTCTCATGATGAAGTTTCACCAATAGTGTTTCATTCGAATTGGTTCTGCTTTAAGCTCTCCAATTGTTTTGGATGAACCAGTTTTGCCCTTCGAAGCCACTTTTGTGAGCTTTTGTGGGTCTTTACCAAGAGGATATACCTCAAGGCCTCTTTCAATTCCTTTAAGTTCTTTCAACTCCTTTACAGTTTCTAGGTTCACATAGCTGCAAACCTTATTTCTAGTTTTAAGTCTGGCCAACTTGGGGAGAGTTGGTGCAGACCGTGACCAATTCTAGTAGGATGCCACAACAAGAATGTGATCAACTTAGCTTGTCGATGAACCTGCCCCACATTCAAACAACTCTATCGCCTTTTCCTCGTATAGTTATATGCGAGGGCCTCTCATAGAGAGCGCTGTTAGCAACCTTTTCCACATAGACGATAAAGTTGTGAGTGTTTTGCACATGGCTGTTGTCATCACCACGTGACGAGTCAACTCAGCTTGACTCTCTACACTCCGACAAGCTTTGCACATACGCCTTTAGTTCAGTATGTGTCTTTAATCTGACTCCGGTGCCTCAAGCCGGAAAAATTGTCAGATTATGATCATTATCGGTTAGTCATCCCGATGCAAGATCGTATCGTACTGTCTTTGTCTACCTCCAGATTCCGAAGAACAGGAGGAGACTCTCCCAGACCTACATATCTGGGAGAATGTTCAGAGGGCGAGAAGCTGTGGATTACTCTCCCCTAAGAACTGACTAAACTTTACCCTCGTCCAAGGTAAGTTTATTTTAGCTAGCCTTCTATGTAAAGGATCTGAGGCTAAGCTGTGTTTTTTCGAGCCTTTGGCTCGGAGCAAGTTCAGTGGGCGCCCCGAGTAGCTCAACTCTTTCCCACTGAACAGCGCAACGCTCTGTCACTCGCTGGGATTTTTGCGTGTCGGTTCTAACCACGCGACTTGTGGACCTTTTTAGGCCTTTCTCATTCACAAGTCTATAGCTGGGCTTCTATAACCCAGCTTCTGAGATCTAGATAGCTGCAGTTCTGCTAGGCTGCTTTTGCTAACTAGTCTCCCTTTAAGCAGTCCCTTGCCATGACTGCTGAACTATGTATCCACACAAGTAGTTTTTGAGCTCGATACATAATTCGAGATTGGTTGCCAAGCAATCTCTAGCGACAGAGCGTCATGCGCACTACAGACATGGCCTCTACCAGCAGCCATGCCCGAAGGAATCAATCACTGATCCTTCCGCAGGTTCCCCTACGGAAACCTTGTTACGACTTTTACTTCCTCTAGACAATTAAGCTCGATCCGCTTCATCCCGTTGCCGGAGACCGAAGTCCCAACAGTAGGAATTTGCAATTCTTGCTTAACTATCCAATCAGTAGTAGCGACGGGCGGTGTGTACAAAGGGCAGGGACGTAATCCCTATGAGTTGTTGACTCATAAGTACCAGGAATTCCTGGTTCACGTCTGCAAGTTACAACAGACGATCCCCTTGAAGCGCTGTACTTTTCTCTGATTGCCCAGTCCATTTCGGACCAAGGGCTGAGTACTCAATCTAAAAGTACACAGTGTAGCGCGCGTGCAGTCCAGAACATCTAAGGGCATCACAGACCTGTTATAGCCTCACTTCATCTGCGGTATTTAATTCCGCATAGTTCCTCTAAGAAGTGTTTGAATTCACATATAGTGAATTTCATTATTTAGATGGAGAAGATCTCGTTCGTTATCGGAATTAACCAGACAGATCACTCCACTAACTAAGAACGGCCATGCACCACCGCCCATATAATCATGAAAGATATTCAATCTGTCAATCCTTAAGATGTCTGGACCGGGTGAGTTTTCCCGTGTTGAGTCAAATTAAGCCACAGGCTCCACTCCTGGTGGTGCCCTTCCGTCAATTCCTTTAAGTTTCGATTTTGCAACCATACTTCCCCCGGAACCAATAAACTTTGGTTTCCCGGTTAATCTCTTGCCAAGTCAAGATCGACTTTGACAAATTGTAGGTTGGTATAGTTTATGGTCAGAATTACGAGGGTATCTAATCCTCTTCAATACTCTGACTTTCGTTCTTGATTAATGAAAACATTCTTGGCAAATGCTTTCGCAGTAGTTTGTCTTGCCACGATCCAAGAATTTCACCTCTAACGTAGCAATACAAATGCCCCCGTCTGTTCCTTTCAATCATTACCGCACTCAGCCAACCGGCATCAATCGAGTAGCGGGTCATTCTCCATTATTCCATGCTTTATTATTCGATCCCAAAGGATGCTTTGAACACTCTAATTTTCTCAGGGTGAAAACACCGTTTCCACAGTTCGTCACATTTAAGTGCAAACTATTTCTTCGATGCGAAGGATGAGCGGAACGAGTCAACAGATTTAACTGAAGACCATGTTGCCGTTCTACTCAAACAGATCCAACTATGAGCTTTTTAAACGCAGCAACTATTGCATACGCTTGTAGAGGCTGGTATTACCGCGGCTGCTGGCACCAGACTTGCCCTCTACTCGTTCATCAATGGAGCTTTTAAGTCCATTCCATTCTGATTACAAACCATAAAGGTTCATATCATTATTTCTAGTCACTACCTCCTCGTGCGGAGAGTGGGTAATTTGCGTGCCTGCTGCCTTCCTTGGATGTGGTAGCCGTTTCTAAGGCTCCCTCTCCGGAATCGAACCCTGATTCCCCGTTACCCGTCACAACCATGGTAGTCCGTTACACTACCATCATAGGTTGATAGGTCAGAAATTCGGAAGTTCCGTCCCCAAGCCGAAGCTATCTGGGATCTTTCAGTTACTAGGACTCATCACGGGATGTGTCTGTACTTAGCAAATCACCCGGTGTAGTCTTGTAAAAGTCTCCGACAGTGTCGGACAATCAGCATGCATTAGCTGCAGGGTTACCGCAGTTATTCATTTAGCTTGCAAATCAACTAATAGATAGTAACTGATTTAATGAGCCATTCGCGGTTCCACTTTTTCAAGCTTCGCTTGCACATGCATGGCTTAGTCTTTCAGACAAGCATATGGCAACTGACAGGATCAATCAGTTTAATTGTACTTTGAACAATCTTTCGATTTGTTCGAATTTAGAAAGACATAGCCTTGCGGCCTCGTCAATCTTGCTTTGAGCTTTTTAAATCACGAAGAGTTTCAATGCATGCTTTGGCATGGCTACTAGTTACTACACAGTACTCTACACACTTAGAGTTACCCACGATTACACATTTCACATGCTGATGTTTCGGCTCGCGCGTACTAGAAACAGCATAATACTATGTGTACTGGTAGATAGCGCTCTGTGAGCATTTCCCATGAGCAGGTTTTGCCCTCCAAATCTCTGTTCTACTGTTACCAATACCGGCTAACAACTGTATCATACTAGGGAGAATTGACTCATGATTTAAAAACCAGATGTTCACATGTCGATGTTTCGGCTCTCGCCTACTAGAAACAACATAATACTAGTCTGTTAAAAATCTCAATCACGCCGCCTCTTCAGATACAGAAGTTTTACCTTTTATTGGTTAGAGAACAGCTTTCCAGCTGTCGACATGGTTACTAGTAACAACACCGTACTCAACACAAAAACTTTTCAACTTCACAACTTTCACATGCTGATGTTTCTGCTTTCGCATACTAGAAACAGCATAATACTTATTGTTTTGTCAAGTAATTTGTGTGTCTTTCCCATGTGAAGTTTCACCGGTCAACAATGTTTCCCTGACCAATTACGGCTACTAGTAGCTGTATAATACTAGGGAAAATGATTGAGGATTTAATATCAGATTTTCACATGTTGATGTTTCGGCTTTCGCCTACTAGAAACAACATAATACTAGTCTGCTAAGAAATCTCGCTCAAATTGCCTTTTCACATACAGAAGTTTCACCTTCTATTGGTTAGAGAACAGTTCTCAGCTGTCGACATGGTTACTAGTAACAACATCGTACTCAACACAAAAATTCTTCAACTTCACAACTTTCACATGCTGATGTTTCTGCTTTCGCGTACTAGAAACAGCATAATACTTATTGCTTTGTCAAGAAGTGTGTGTGTCTTTCCCATGCGAAAGTTTCACCGGTCAGCAATAATTGCCGTGTCCAATTAAGGTTACTCATAGCTGTATAATACTAGGGAAAATGATTGAGGATTTAATATCAGATTTTCACATGTTGATGTTTCGGCTTTCGCCTACTAGAAACAACATAATACTAGTCTGCTAATAAATCTCGCTCAAATTGCCTTTTCACATACAGAAGTTTCACCTCTTCTTGGTCACTGTACAGATGATGCTGTCTGTTCTTTATTTGGTTCTGCTTATTATAAGGAGGGGCATCACTCCTTCCTCCTTGGTTTGCATGCATTAAGCCTGCTTTGTGAAAAGCGTATCTTTCTAGCTTTTCTTCGCCTTACTCGAGTAGGACGATACAATCCAGACATTAGTCAGTCTTGGTGTAAAGTCACTGAGTATTATTCGGTTCTGCTTTATTCAGCAATATGCTGTATAATTGTTGTAATTTGCGAACATATTTGTTCTCAGTTCCGAACTACTAGCGACGACAGATTACCAGCGGTCATGAGCCATCAAGGTAGTTCTTTGGTGCATCAAGTAGAGAGGTGCCATCAAACAACACTTCCCTAATAATGCTACACACATAGAATTTGCTACAGTGCAGCTTTTTACTTTGCAAAATTTGCGCACAAATTTTGCATAGAATAAATGTTTTATCAAGATTTTTAGATCCCCTCCCTTGAGAGAACGTTACTCCTTTAAGTGAACACCCCGCGGCGTCCTGTTGTTATTGCTTATAACCATTTCGCAAGCCGGAGGCATAATGCACTACGCAAGCCGCTACTTTGGCACAGAGGCACCTAGTTTTACACCCGGGACTTCAGGTGGCCCAGTTTTACACCCAGTACAGCGGTGCCAGTTGGTAACCCGGTGGATCCTCGGAGACCAGACATGATCATAGATCAAACCCGATGTATGCTACTCCTGAACGTATAGTATCTCCACTGTGCAATGAAATTATCGTTCGTTTCGGGCCTTCCTATACGTTCAGCAGACAATCGCTAGGAATTCACCTCGTGACCCGTGGTGACCACACTGGATTTCAAGTTTATTGATTTGGACAGACCTGTCATTTATTTTGCTTTTCAGCTTCAGTTCTGCTCGATCTAGCTTGCCTAAGGCTTGATCTCGCTTTGCTCACCCCTGTAGGAGCCTCTACTAGTACCACTCGGAGTAATGGGGAATCCACCAGACCTAATCGATGAATGCCATCAAACAACAAACATCATACCCGGCTTCATCAGGCATATTTTATTACTTCCGAGAGGTACTTTAGTATCAGATCTTTCTCCATGCCTCTTATGAGGACCCGTCAGACCTTTCGGTTTATCGTTTAGCTTCAGTCCTGCTCGATCTAGCTTTCCCAAGGCTCGATCTAGCTCTATTCGCCCCACTAGAGGGCTCTCTAAGACCCCTCGGTCTTAGTGTTAGCTCCGGTACTGCTCGGTCGTGCTTGCTGAAGGCCCGACCCAGCTTTAGTTAGATTCTCGTACTTTCTCTTGGCCTCTCTAGGAGGACCAGACAGACCTCTCGGTCTATCGTTTAGCTTCAGTCCTGCTCGATCTAGCTTGCCCAAGGCTTGATCAAGCTCTATTCGCCCCGCTAGAGGGCTCTCTAAGACCCCTCGGTCTTAGTGTTATCTTCTGTAATGCCTAACCAAGCTTACTACAGGCCTTGGTCAGGTCTTTATCGGTCACCGATTAGTAACAGACCAATCATAGGGCCTTCCACCCTATCCGGGTTGAGGTCTTTAGTCCAGCCATATTTTGACAAGACACCTCTCCCTAATAATGCCCCACACATAGAATTACTGTCCATGCAGTATTTAACTTGTGTTTTTTTCTAAAATTTGATTTTCACTTTTTGGAGGTTCATTTGCTCCTCTGACACTCTTTCAGCTTCAATCTTACTCGATCTAGCTTTCCCAAGGCTCGATCTAGCTCTATTCGCCCCACTAGAGGGCTCTCTAAGACACTTCGGTCTTAGTGTTAGCTCCGGTCTTGCTCAATCGTGCTTGCTGAAGGCGCGATCAAGCTTTAGTTAGCTTCTCGTACTTCCTCTTGGCCTCTCTAGGAGGACCAGACAGACCTCTCGGTCTATCGTTTAGCTTCAGTCCTGCTCGATCTAGCTTTCCCAAGGCTCGATCTAGCTCTATTCGCCCTGCTAGAGGGCTCTCTAAGACCCCTCGGTCTTAGTGTTAGCTCCGGTACAGCTCGGTCGTGCTTGCTGAAGGCCCGATCAAGCTTTAGTTAGATTCTCGTACTTTCTCTTGGCCTCTATAGGAGGACCAGACAGACCTCTCGGTCTATCGTTTAGCTTCAGTCCTGCTTGATCTAGCTTTCCCAAGGCTCGATCTAGCTCTATTCGCCCTGCTAGAGGGCTCTCTAAGACCCCTCGGTCTTAGTGTTAGCTCCGGTACAGCTCGGTCGTGCTTGCTGAAGGCCCGATCAAGCTTTAGTTAGCTTCTCGTACTTTCTCTTGGCCTCTCTAGGAGGACCAGACAGACCTCTCGGTCTATCGTTTAGCTTCAGTCCTGCTCGATCTAGCTTTCCCAAGGCTCGATCTAGATCTATTCGCCCTGCTAGAGGGCTCTCTAAGACCCCTCGGTCTTAGTGTTAGCTCCGGTACAGCTCGGTCGTGCTTGCTGAAGGCCTGATCAAGCTTTAGTTAGCTTCTCGTACTTTCTCTTGGCCTCTCTAGGAGGACCAGACAGACCTTTCGGTCTCTTGCTTAGCTTCAGTCCTGCTCGATCTAGCTTTCCCAAGGCTCGATCTAGCTCTATTCGCCCCGCTAGAGGGCTCTCTAAGACCCCTCGGTCTTAGTGTTAACTCCTGTAATGCCTAACCAAGCTTACTACAGGCCTTGGTCAGGTCTTTATCGGTCACCGATTAGTAACAGACCGATCATGGGGCCTTCCACCCTATCCGGGTTGAGGTCTTTAGTCCAGCCATATTTTGACAAGACACCTCCCCCTAATAATGCCCCACACATAGAAATACTGTCCATGCAGTATTTAACTTGTGTTTTTTCTAAAATTTGATTTTCACTTTTTGGAGGTTCATTTGCTCCTCTGACACTCTTTCAGCTTCAATCTTACTCGATCTAGCTTTCCCAAGGCTCGATCTAGCTCTATTCGCCCCACCAGAGGGCTCTCTAAGACACTTCGGTCTTAGTGTTAGCTCCGGTCTTGCTCAATCGTGCTTGCTGAAGGCGCGATCAAGCTTTAGTTAGCTTCTCGTACTTTCTCTTGGCCTCTCTAGGAGGACCAGACAGACCTCTCGGTCTATCGTTTAGCTTCAGTCCTGCTCGATCTAGCTTTCCCAAGGCTCGATCTAGCTCTATTCGCCCCGCTAGAGGGCTCTCTAAGACCCCTCGGTCTTAGTGTTAGCTCCGGTACAGCTCGGTCGTGCTTGCTGAAGGCCCGATCAAGCTTTAGTTGGCTTCTCGTACTTTCTCTTGGCCTCTCTAGGAGGACCAGACAGACCTCTCGGTCTCTTGCTTAGCTTCAGTCCTGCTCGATCTAGCTTGCCCAAGGCTTGATCAAGCTCTATTCGCCCCGCTAGAGGGCTCTCTAAGACCCCTCGGTCTTAGTGTTAGCTCCGGTACAGCTCGGTCGTGCTTGCTGAAGGCCCGATCAAGCTTTAGTTAGCTTCTCGTTTTTTCTCTTGGCCTCTCTAGGAGGACCAGACAGACCTCTCGGTCTATCGTTTAGCTTCAGTCCTGCTCGATCTAGCTTTCCCAAGGCTCGATCTAGCTCTATTCGCCCCGCTAGAGGGCTCTCTAAGACCCCTCGGTCTTAGTGTTAGCTCCGGTACAGCTCGGTCGTGCTTGCTGAAGGCCCGATCAAGCTTTAGTTGGCTTCTCGTACTTTCTCTTGGCCTCTCTAGGAGGACCAGACAGACCTCTCGGTCTATCCTTTAGCTTCAGTCCTGCTCGATCTAGCTTTCCCAAGGCTCGATCTAGCTCTATTCGCCCCGCTAGAGGGCTCTCTAAGACCCCTCGGTCTTAGTGTTATCTCCTGTAATGCCTAACCAAGCTTACTACAGGCCTTGGTCAGGTCTTTATCGGTCACCGATTAGTAACAGACCGATCATAGGGCCTTCCACCCTATCTGGGTTGAGGTCTTTAGTCCAGCCATATTTTGACA
>NW_027450206.1:0-16897 GCF_964194025.1 Convolutriloba macropyga | reverse complement strand
CTTGAGTTAGCTTGAGTTAGCTCGGGTTAGCTTGAGTTAGCTTGAGTTAGCTTGAGTTAGCTTTAGCTAGCTTGAGTTAGCTTGAGTTAGCTTGAGTTAGCTTGAGTTAGCTTGAATTAGCTTGAGTTAGCTTGAGTTAGCTTTAGCTAGCTTGGGTTAGCTTGAGCTAGCTTGAGTTAGCTCGGGTTAGCTTGAGTTAGCTTGAGTTAGCTTTAGCTAGCTTGAGTTAGCTTGAGTTAGCTTGAGTTAGCTTGAGTTAGCTTTAGCTAGCTTGAGTTAGCTTGAACTAGCTTGAGTTAGCTTGAGCTAGCTTGAGTTAGCTTGAGTTAGCTTGAGTTAGCTTTAGCTAGCTTGAGTTAGCTTGAACTAGCTTGAGTTAGCTTGAGCTAGCTTGAGTTAGCTTGAGTTAGCTTGAGTTAGCTTTAGCTAGCTTGAGTTAGCTTGAACTAGCTTGAGTTAGCTTGAGTTAGCTTGAGTTAGCTTGAGTTAGCTTGTCTTAGCTTTAGCTAGCTTGAGCTAGCTTGAACTAGCTTTAGCTACCTTGAGTTAGCTTGAGTTAGCTCGGGTTAGCTTGAGTTAGCTTGAGTTAGCTTGAGTTAGCTTGAGCTAGCTTGAGTTAGCTTGAGTTAGCTTGAGTTAGCTTTAGCTAGCTTGAGTTAGCTTGAACTAGCTTGAGTTAGCTTGAGCTAGCTTGAGTTAGCTTGAGTTAGCTTGAGTTAGCTTTAGCTAGCTTGAGTTAGCTTGAACTAGCTTGAGTTAGCTTGAGTTAGCTTGAGTTAGCTTGAGTTAGCTTGTCTTAGCTTTAGCTAGCTTGAGCTAGCTTGAACTAGCTTTAGCTACCTTGAGTTAGCTTGAGTTAGCTCGGGTTAGCTTGAGTTAGCTTGAGTTAGCTTGAGTTAGCTTTAGCTAGCTTGAGTTAGCTTGAGTTAGCTTGAGTTAGCTTGAACTAGCTTGAGTTAGCTTGAGTTAGCTTGAGTTAGCTTGAGTTAGCTTGAGTTAGCTTGAGTTAGCTTGTCTTAGCTTTAGCTAGCTTGAGTTAGCTTGAACTAGCTTTAGCTACCTTGAGTTAGCTTGAGTTAGCTCGGGTTAGCTTGAGTTAGCTTGAGTTAGCTTGAGTTAGCTTTAGCTAGCTTGAGTTAGCTTGAGTTAGCTTGAGTTAGCTTGAGTTAGCTTGAATTAGCTTGAGTTAGCTTGAGTTAGCTTTAGCTAGCTTGGGTTAGCTTGAGCTAGCTTGAGTTAGCTCGGGTTAGCTTGAGTTAGCTTGAGTTAGCTTTAGCTAGCTTGAGTTAGCTTGAGTTAGCTTGAGTTAGCTTGAGTTAGCTTTAGCTAGCTTGAGTTAGCTTGAACTAGCTTGAGTTAGCTTGAGCTAGCTTGAGTTAGCTTGAGTTAGCTTGAGTTAGCTTTAGCTAGCTTGAGTTAGCTTGAACTAGCTTTAGTTAGCTTGAGTTAGCTTGAGTTAGCTTGAGTTAGCTTGAGTTAGCTTGTCTTAGCTTTAGCTAGCTTGAGTTAGCTTGAACTAGCTTTAGCTACCTTGAGTTAGCTTGAGTTAGCTCGGGTTAGCTTGAGTTAGCTTGAGTTAGCTTGAGTTAGCTTTAGCTAGCTTGAGTTAGCTTGAGTTAGCTTGAGTTAGCTTGAGTTAGCTTGAGTTAGCTTGAGTTAGCTTGTCTTAGCTTTAGCTAGCTTGAGTTAGCTTGAACTAGCTTTAGCTACCTTGAGTTAGCTTGAGTTAGCTCGGGTTAGCTTGAGTTAGCTTGAGTTAGCTTGAGTTAGCTTTAGCTAGCTTGAGTTAGCTTGAGTTAGCTTGAGTTAGCTTGAGTTAGCTTGAATTAGCTTGAGTTAGCTTGAGTTAGCTTTAGCTAGCTTGGGTTAGCTTGAGCTAGCTTGAGTTAGCTCGGGTTAGCTTGAGTTAGCTTGAGTTAGCTTTAGCTAGCTTGAGTTAGCTTGAGTTAGCTTGAGTTAGCTTGAGTTAGCTTTAGCTAGCTTGAGTTAGCTTGAACTAGCTTGAGTTAGCTTGAGCTAGCTTGAGTTAGCTTGAGTTAGCTTGAGTTAGCTTTAGCTAGCTTGAGTTAGCTTGAACTAGCTTGAGTTAGCTTGAGTTAGCTTGAGTTAGCTTGAGTTAGCTTGAGTTAGCTTGTCTTAGCTTTAGCTAGCTTGAGTTAGCTTGAACTAGCTTTAGCTACCTTGAGTTAGCTTGAGTTAGCTCGGGTTAGCTTGAGTTAGCTTGAGTTAGCTTGAGTTAGCTTTAGCTAGCTTGAGTTAGCTTGAGTTAGCTTGAGTTAGCTTGAACTAGCTTGAGTTAGCTTGAGTTAGCTTGAGTTAGCTTGAGTTAGCTTGAGTTAGCTTGTCTTAGCTTTAGCTAGCTTGAGTTAGCTTGAACTAGCTTTAGCTACCTTCAGTTAGCTTGAGTTAGCTCGGGTTAGCTTGAGTTAGCTTGAGTTAGCTTGAGTTAGCTTTAGCTAGCTTGAGTTAGCTTGAGTTAGCTTGAGTTAGCTTGAGTTAGCTTGAATTAGCTTGAGTTAGCTTGAGTTAGCTTTAGCTAGCTTGGGTTAGCTTGAGCTAGCTTGAGTTAGCTCGGGTTAGCTTGAGTTAGCTTGAGTTAGCTTTAGCTAGCTTGAGTTAGCTTGAGTTAGCTTGAGTTAGCTTGAGTTAGCTTTAGCTAGCTTGAGTTAGCTTGAGCTAGCTGAGTTAGCTTGAGTTAGCTAGCTTGAGCTTGAGCTAGCTAGCTAGCTTGAGCTTGAGCTAGCTAGCTCGCTTGAGCTTGAGCTTGAGCTAGCTAGCTTGAGCTTGAGCTAGCTAGCTAGCTTGAGCTTGAGCTTGAGCTAGCTGGCTTGAGCTTGAGCTAGCTAGCTTGAGCTTGAGCTAGCTAGCTAGCTAGCTTGAGCTTGAGCTTGAGCTAGCTAGCTAGCTTGAGCTAGCTATCTAGCTTGAGCTTGAGCTAGCTAGCTAGCTTGAGCTTGAGCTTGAGCTTGAGCTAGCTGGCTTGAGCTTGAGCTAGCTAGCTTGAGCTTGAGCTAGCTAGCTAGCTTGAGCTTGAGCTTGAGCTAGCTGGCTTGAGCTTGAGCTAGCTAGCTTGAGCTTGAGCTAGCTAGCTAGCTTGAGCTTGAGCTTGAGCTAGCTAGCTAGCTAGCTTGAGCTTGAGCTTGAGCTTGAGCTAGCTAGCTTGAGCTTGAGCTAGCTAGCTAGCTTGAGCTTGAGCTTGAGCTAGCTAGCTTGAGCTTGAGCTTGAGCTAGCTAGCTTGAGCTTGAGCTTGAGCTAGCTAGCTTGAGCTTGAGCTTGAGCTAGCTAGCTTGAGCTTGAGCTTGAGCTAGCTAGCTAGCTAGCTTGAGCTTGAGCTAGCTAGCTTGAGCTTGAGCTAGCTAGCTAGCTTGAGATTGAGCTTGAGCTAGCTGGCTTGAGCTTGAGCTAGCTAGCTTGAGCTTGAGCTAGCTAGCTTGAGCTTGAGCTAGCTAGCTAGCTTGAACTTGAGCTAGCTAGCTAGCTTGAGCTTGAGCTTGAGCTAGCTAGCTAGCTTGAGCTTGAGCTTGAGCTAGCTGGCTTGAGCTTGAGCTAGCTAGCTTGAGCTTGAGCTAGCTAGCTTGAGCTTGAGCTAGCTAGCTAGCTTGAACTTGAGCTAGCTAGCTAGCTTGAGCTTGAGCTAGCTAGCTAGCTTGAGCTTGAGCTAGCTAGCTAGCTTGAGCTTGAGCTTGAGCTAGCTAGCTTGAGCTTGAGCTTGAGCTAGCTAGCTAGCTTGAGCTTGAGCTAGCTAGCTTGAGCTTGAGCTAGCTAGCTTGAGCTTGAGCTAGCTAGCTAGCTTGAGCTTGAGCTAGCTAGCTAGCTTGAACTTGAGCTAGCTAGCTAGCTTGAGCTTGAGCTAGCTAGCTAGCTTGAGCTAGCTAGCTAGCTTGAGCTTGAGCTTGAGCTAGCTAGCTTGAGCTTGAGCTAGCTAGCTAGCTTGAGCTTGAGCTAGCTAGCTAGCTTGAGCTTGAGCTAGCTAGCTAGCTTGAGCTTGAGCTTGAGCTAGCTAGCTTGAGCTTGAGCTTGAGCTAGCTAGCTAGCTTGAGCTTGAGCTAGCTAGCTTGAGCTTGAGCTAGCTAGCTTGAGCTTGAGCTAGCTAGCAAGCTTGTGCTTGAGCTAGCTAGCTAGCTTGAGCTTGAGCTTGAGCTAGCTAGCTTGAGCTTGAGCTAGCTAGCTTGAGCTTGAGCTAGCTAGCTTGAGCTTGAGCTAGCTAGCAAGCTTGTGCTTGAGCTAGCTAGCTAGCTTGAGCTTGAGCTTGAGCTAGCTGGCTTGAGCTTGAGCTAGCTAGCTTG
The DNA here is from genome assembly GCF_964194025.1 of Convolutriloba macropyga. NCBI lineage: Eukaryota > Metazoa > Xenacoelomorpha > Acoela > Convolutidae > Convolutriloba > Convolutriloba macropyga. The sequence continues at coordinate 12,610 of NW_027450206.1, read as the reverse complement.
AGCTTGAGCTAGCTAGCTTGAGCTTGACCTAGCTAGCTAGCTTGAACTTGAGCTAGCTAGCTAGCTTGAGCTTGAGCTAGCTAGCTAGCTTGAGCTTGAGCTAGCTAGCTAGCTTGAGCTTGAGCTTGAGCTAGCTAGCTTGAGCTTGAGCTTGAGCTAGCTAGCTAGCTTGAGCTTGAGCTAGCTAGCTTGAGCTTGAGCTAGCTAGCTTGAGCTTGAGCTAGCTAGCTAGCTTGAGCTTGAGCTAGCTAGCTAGCTTGAACTTGAGCTAGCTAGCTAGCTTGAGTTTGAGCTAGCTAGCTTGAGCTTGAGCTAGCTAGCTTGAGCTTGAGCTAGCTAGCTAGCTTGAACTTGAGCTAGCTAGCTAGCTTGAGCTTGAGCTAGCTAGCTAGCTTGAGCTTGAGCTAGCTAGCTAGCTTGAGCTTGAGCTTGAGCTAGCTAGCTTGAGCTTGAGCTTGAGCTAGCTAGCTAGCTTGAGCTTGAGCTAGCTAGCTTGAGCTTGAGCTAGCTAGCTTGAGCTTGAGCTAGCTAGCTAGCTTGAGCTTGAGCTAGCTAGCTAGCTTGAACTTGAGCTAGCTAGCTAGCTTGAGCTTGAGCTAGCTAGCTTGAGCTTGAGCTAGCTAGCTAGCTTGAGCTTGAGCTTGAGCTAGCTAGCTAGCTAGCTTGAGCTTGAGCTTGAGCTTGAGCTAGCTAGCTTGAGCTTGAGCTAGCTAGCTAGCTTGAGCTTGGGCTTGAGCTAGCTAGCTTGAGCTTGAGCTTGAGCTAGCTAGCTTGAGCTTGAGCTTGAGCTAGCTAGCTTGAGCTTGAGCTTGAGCTAGCTAGCTTGAGCTTGAGCTTGAGCTAGCTAGCTAGCTAGCTTGAGCTTGAGCTAGCTAGCTTGAGCTTGAGCTAGCTAGCTAGCTTGAGCTTGAGCTTGAGCTAGCTGGCTTGAGCTTGAGCTAGCTAGCTTGAGCTTGAGCTAGCTAGCTTGAGCTTGAGCTAGCTAGCTAGCTTGAACTTGAGCTAGCTAGCTAGCTTGAGCTTGAGCTTGAGCTTGAGCTAGCTAGCTAGCTTGAGCTTGAGCTTGAGCTAGCTGGCTTGAGCTTGAGCTAGCTAGCTTGAGCTTGAGCTAGCTAGCTTGAGCTTGAGCTAGCTAGCTAGCTTGAACTTGAGCTAGCTAGCTAGCTTGAGCTTGAGCTAGCTAGCTAGCTTGAGCTTGAGCTAGCTAGCTAGCTTGAGCTTGAGCTTGAGCTAGCTAGCTTGAGCTTGAGCTTGAGCTAGCTAGCTAGCTTGAGCTTGAGCTAGCTAGCTTGAGCTTGAGCTAGATAGCTTGAGCTTGAGCTAGCTAGCTAGCTTGAGCTTGAGCTAGCTAGCTAGCTTGAACTTGAGCTAGCTAGCTAGCTTGAGCTTGAGCTAGCTAGCTAGCTTGAGCTAGCTAGCTAGCTTGAGCTTGAGCTTGAGCTAGCTAGCTTGAGCTTGAGCTAGCTAGCTAGCTTGAGCTTGAGCTAGCTAGCTAGCTTGAGCTTGAGCTAGCTAGCTAGCTTGAGCTTGAGCTTGAGCTAGCTAGCTTGAGCTTGAGCTTGAGCTAGCTAGCTAGCTTGAGCTTGAGCTAGCTAGCTTGAGCTTGAGCTAGCTAGCTTGAGCTTGAGCTAGCTAGCAAGCTTGTGCTTGAGCTAGCTAGCTAGCTTGAGCTTGAGCTTGAGCTAGCTAGCTTGAGCTTGAGCTAGCTAGCTTGAGCTTGAGCTAGCTAGCTTGAGCTTGAGCTAGCTAGCAAGCTTGTGCTTGAGCTAGCTAGCTAGCTTGAGCTTGAGCTTGAGCTAGCTGGCTTGAGCTTGAGCTAGCTAGCTTGAGCTTGAGCTAGCTAGCTTGAGCTTGAGCTAGCTAGCTAGCTTGAACTTGAGCTAGCTAGCTAGCTTGAGCTTGAGCTAGCTAGCTAGCTTGAGCTTGAGCTAGCTAGCTAGCTTGAGCTTGAGCTTGAGCTAGCTAGCTTGAGCTTGAGCTTGAGCTAGCTAGCTAGCTTGAGCTTGAGCTAGCTAGCTTGAGCTTGAGCTAGCTAGCTTGAGCTTGAGCTAGCTAGCTAGCTTGAGCTTGAGCTAGCTAGCTAGCTTGAACTTGAGCTAGCTAGCTAGCTTGAGTTTGAGCTAGCTAGCTTGAGCTTGAGCTAGCTAGCTTGAGCTTGAGCTAGCTAGCTAGCTTGAACTTGAGCTAGCTAGCTAGCTTGAGCTTGAGCTAGCTAGCTAGCTTGAGCTTGAGCTAGCTAGCTAGCTTGAGCTTGAGCTTGAGCTAGCTAGCTTGAGCTTGAGCTTGAGCTAGCTAGCTAGCTTGAGCTTGAGCTAGCTAGCTTGAGCTTGAGCTAGCTAGCTTGAGCTTGAGCTAGCTAGCTAGCTTGAGCTTGAGCTAGCTAGCTAGCTTGAACTTGAGCTAGCTAGCTAGCTTGAGCTTGAGCTAGCTAGCTAGCTTGAGCTAGCTAGCTAGCTTGAGCTTGAGCTTGAGCTTGAGCTAGCTAGCTTGAGCTTGAGCTAGCTAGCTAGCTTGAGCTTGAGCTAGCTAGCTAGCTTGAGCTTGAGCTAGCTAGCTAGCTTGAGCTTGAGCTTGAGCTAGCTAGCTTGAGCTTGAGCTAGCTAGCTAGCTTGAGCTTGAGCTAGCTAGCTAGCTTGAGCTTGAGCTTGAGCTAGCTAGCTTGAGCTTGAGCTTGAGCTAGCTAGCTAGCTTGAGCTTGAGCTAGCTAGCTTGAGCTTGAGCTAGCTAGCTTGAGCTTGAGCTAGCTAGCTAGCTTGTGCTTGAGCTAGCTAGCTAGCTTGAGCTTGAGCTTGAGCTAGCTGGCTTGAGCTTGAGCTAGCTAGCTTGAGCTTGAGCTAGCTAGCTTGAGCTTGAGCTAGCTAGCTAGCTTGAACTTGAGCTAGCTAGCTAGCTTGAGCTTGAGCTAGCTAGCTAGCTTGAGCTTGAGCTAGCTAGCTAGCTTGAGCTTGAGCTTGAGCTAGCTAGCTTGAGCTTGAGCTTGAGCTAGCTAGCTAGCTTGAGCTTGAGCTAGCTAGCTTGAGCTTGAGCTAGCTAGCTTGAGCTTGAGCTAGCTAGCTAGCTTGAGCTTGAGCTAGCTAGCTAGCTTGAACTTGAGCTAGCTAGCTAGCTTGAGCTTGAGCTAGCTAGCTAGCTTGAGCTAGCTAGCTAGCTTGAGCTTGAGCTTGAGCTAGCTAGCTTGAGCTTGAGCTAGCTAGCTAGCTTGAGCTTGAGCTAGCTAGCTAGCTTGAGCTTGAGCCAGCTAGCTAGCTTGAGCTTGAGCTTGAGCTAGCTAGCTTGAGCTTGAGCTTGAGCTAGCTAGCTAGCTTGAGCTTGAGCTAGCTAGCTTGAGCTTGAGCTAGCTAGCTTGAGCTTGAGCTAGCTAGCAAGCTTGTGCTTGAGCTAGCTAGCTAGCTTGAGCTTGAGCTTGAGCTAGCTAGCTTGAGCTTGAGCTAGCTAGCTTGAGCTTGAGCTAGCTAGCTTGAGCTTGAGCTAGCTAGCAAGCTTGTGCTTGAGCTAGCTAGCTAGCTTGAGCTTGAGCTTGAGCTAGCTGGCTTGAGCTTGAGCTAGCTAGCTTGAGCTTGAGCTAGCTAGCTTGAGCTTGAGCTAGCTAGCTAGCTTGAACTTGAGCTAGCTAGCTAGCTTGAGCTTGAGCTAGCTAGCTAGCTTGAGCTTGAGCTAGCTAGCTAGCTTGAGCTTGAGCTTGAGCTAGCTAGCTTGAGCTTGAGCTTGAGCTAGCTAGCTAGCTGGAGCTTGAGCTAGCTAGCTTGAGCTTGAGCTAGCTAGCTTGAGCTTGAGCTAGCTAGCTAGCTTGAGCTTGAGCTAGCTAGCTAGCTTGAACTTGAGCTAGCTAGCTAGCTTGAGTTTGAGCTAGCTAGCTTGAGCTTGAGCTAGCTAGCTTGAGCTTGAGCTAGCTAGCTAGCTTGAACTTGAGCTAGCTAGCTAGCTTGAGCTTGAGCTAGCTAGCTAGCTTGAGCTTGAGCTAGCTAGCTAGCTTGAGCTTGAGCTTGAGCTAGCTAGCTTGAGCTTGAGCTTGAGCTAGCTAGCTAGCTTGAGCTTGAGCTAGCTAGCTTGAGCTTGAGCTAGCTAGCTTGAGCTTGAGCTAGCTAGCTAGCTTGAGCTTGAGCTAGCTAGCTAGCTTGAACTTGAGCTAGCTAGCTAGCTTGAGCTTGAGCTAGCTAGCTAGCTTGAGCTAGCTAGCTAGCTTGAGCTTGAGCTTGAGCTTGAGCTAGCTAGCTTGAGCTTGAGCTAGCTAGCTAGCTTGAGCTTGAGCTAGCTAGCCAGCTTGAGCTTGAGCTAGCTAGCTAGCTTGAGCTTGAGCTTGAGCTAGCTAGCTTGAGCTTGAGCTTGAGCTAGCTAGCTAGCTTGAGCTTGAGCTAGCTAGCTAGCTTGAGCTTGAGCTTGAGCTAGCTAGCTTGAGCTTGAGCTTGAGCTAGCTAGCTAGCTTGAGCTTGAGCTAGCTAGCTTGAGCTTGAGCTAGCTAGCTTGAGATTGAGCTAGCTAGCTAGCTTGTGCTTGAGCTAGCTAGCTAGCTTGAGCTTGAGCTTGAGCTAGCTGGCTTGAGCTTGAGCTAGCTAGCTTGAGCTTGAGCTAGCTAGCTTGAGCTTGAGCTAGCTAGCTAGCTTGAACTTGAGCTAGCTAGCTAGCTTGAGCTTGAGCTTGAGCTAGCTAGCTAGCTTGAGCTTGAGCTAGCTAGCTAGCTTGAGCTTGAGCTTGAGCTAGCTAGCTTGAGCTTGAGCTTGAGCTAGCTAGCTAGCTTGAGCTTGAGCTAGCTAGCTTGAGCTTGAGCTAGCTAGCTTGAGCTTGAGCTAGCTAGCTAGCTTGAGCTTGAGCTAGCTAGCTAGCTTGAACTTGAGCTAGCTAGCTAGCTTGAGCTTGAGCTAGCTAGCTAGCTTGAGCTAGCTAGCTAGCTTGAGCTTGAGCTTGAGCTTGAGCTAGCTAGCTTGAGCTTGAGCTAGCTAGCTAGCTTGAGCTTGAGCTAGCTAGCTAGCTTGAGCTTGAGCTAGCTAGCTAGCTTGAGCTTGAGCTTGAGCTAGCTAGCTTGAGCTTGAGCTTGAGCTAGCTAGCTAGCTTGAGCTTGAGCTAGCTAGCTTGAGCTTGAGCTAGCTAGCTTGAGCTTGAGCTAGCTAGCTAGCTTGAGCTTGAGCTAGCTAGCTAGCTTGAGCTTGAGCTAGCTGGCTTGAGCTTGAGCTAGATAGCTTGAGCTTGAGCTAGCTAGCTAGCTTGAGCTAGCTAGCTAGAGCTCGACCTATGAAAAGCTGCGCAAACACTTATTCTATAATAATTGCGAAAATTAAAAATTTCACAAGTGAAAAGCTGCATAAACAGTAATTCTATGTGTGGGGCATTATTAGGGGGAGGTGTCTTGTCAAAATATGGCTGGACTAAAGACCTCAACCCAGATAGGGTGGAAGGCCCTATGATCGGTCTGTTACTAATCGGTGACCGATAAAGACCTGACCAAGGCCTGTAGTAAGCTTGGTTAGGCATTACAGGAGATAACACTAAGACCGAGGGGTCTTAGAGAGCCCTCTAGCGGGGCGAATAGAGCTAGATCGAGCCTTGGGAAAGCTAGATCGAGCAGGACTGAAGCTAAAGGATAGACCGAGAGGTCTGTCTGGTCCTCCTAGAGAGGCCAAGAGAAAGTACGAGAAGCCAACTAAAGCTTGATCGGGCCTTCAGCAAGCACGACCGAGCTGTACCGGAGCTAACACTAAGACCGAGGGGTCTTAGAGAGCCCTCTAGCGGGGCGAATAGAGCTAGATCGAGCCTTGGGAAAGCTAGATCGAGCAGGACTGAAGCTAAACGATAGACCGAGAGGTCTGTCTGGTCCTCCTAGAGAGGCCAAGAGAAAAAACGAGAAGCTAACTAAAGCTTGATCGGGCCTTCAGCAAGCACGACCGAGCTGTACCGGAGCTAACACTAAGACCGAGGGGTCTTAGAGAGCCCTCTAGCGGGGCGAATAGAGCTTGATCAAGCCTTGGGCAAGCTAGATCGAGCAGGACTGAAGCTAAGCAAGAGACCGAGAGGTCTGTCTGGTCCTCCTAGAGAGGCCAAGAGAAAGTACGAGAAGCCAACTAAAGCTTGATCGGGCCTTCAGCAAGCACGACCGAGCTGTACCGGAGCTAACACTAAGACCGAGGGGTCTTAGAGAGCCCTCTAGCGGGGCGAATAGAGCTAGATCGAGCCTTGGGAAAGCTAGATCGAGCAGGACTGAAGCTAAACGATAGACCGAGAGGTCTGTCTGGTCCTCCTAGAGAGGCCAAGAGAAAGTACGAGAAGCTAACTAAAGCTTGATCGCGCCTTCAGCAAGCACGATTGAGCAAGACCGGAGCTAACACTAAGACCGAAGTGTCTTAGAGAGCCCTCTGGTGGGGCGAATAGAGCTAGATCGAGCCTTGGGAAAGCTAGATCGAGTAAGATTGAAGCTGAAAGAGTGTCAGAGGAGCAAATGAACCTCCAAAAAGTGAAAATCAAATTTTAGAAAAAACACAAGTTAAATACTGCATGGACAGTATTTCTATGTGTGGGGCATTATTAGGGGGAGGTGTCTTGTCAAAATATGGCTGGACTAAAGACCTCAACCCGGATAGGGTGGAAGGCCCCATGATCGGTCTGTTACTAATCGGTGACCGATAAAGACCTGACCAAGGCCTGTAGTAAGCTTGGTTAGGCATTACAGGAGTTAACACTAAGACCGAGGGGTCTTAGAGAGCCCTCTAGCGGGGCGAATAGAGCTAGATCGAGCCTTGGGAAAGCTAGATCGAGCAGGACTGAAGCTAAGCAAGAGACCGAAAGGTCTGTCTGGTCCTCCTAGAGAGGCCAAGAGAAAGTACGAGAAGCTAACTAAAGCTTGATCAGGCCTTCAGCAAGCACGACCGAGCTGTACCGGAGCTAACACTAAGACCGAGGGGTCTTAGAGAGCCCTCTAGCAGGGCGAATAGATCTAGATCGAGCCTTGGGAAAGCTAGATCGAGCAGGACTGAAGCTAAACGATAGACCGAGAGGTCTGTCTGGTCCTCCTAGAGAGGCCAAGAGAAAGTACGAGAAGCTAACTAAAGCTTGATCGGGCCTTCAGCAAGCACGACCGAGCTGTACCGGAGCTAACACTAAGACCGAGGGGTCTTAGAGAGCCCTCTAGCAGGGCGAATAGAGCTAGATCGAGCCTTGGGAAAGCTAGATCAAGCAGGACTGAAGCTAAACGATAGACCGAGAGGTCTGTCTGGTCCTCCTATAGAGGCCAAGAGAAAGTACGAGAATCTAACTAAAGCTTGATCGGGCCTTCAGCAAGCACGACCGAGCTGTACCGGAGCTAACACTAAGACCGAGGGGTCTTAGAGAGCCCTCTAGCAGGGCGAATAGAGCTAGATCGAGCCTTGGGAAAGCTAGATCGAGCAGGACTGAAGCTAAACGATAGACCGAGAGGTCTGTCTGGTCCTCCTAGAGAGGCCAAGAGGAAGTACGAGAAGCTAACTAAAGCTTGATCGCGCCTTCAGCAAGCACGATTGAGCAAGACCGGAGCTAACACTAAGACCGAAGTGTCTTAGAGAGCCCTCTAGTGGGGCGAATAGAGCTAGATCGAGCCTTGGGAAAGCTAGATCGAGTAAGATTGAAGCTGAAAGAGTGTCAGAGGAGCAAATGAACCTCCAAAAAAAGAAAATCAAATTTTAGAAAAAAACACAAGTTAAATACTGCATGGACAGTAATTCTATGTGTGGGGCATTATTAGGGAGAGGTGTCTTGTCAAAATATGGCTGGACTAAAGACCTCAACCCGGATAGGGTGGAAGGCCCTATGATTGGTCTGTTACTAATCGGTGACCGATAAAGACCTGACCAAGGCCTGTAGTAAGCTTGGTTAGGCATTACAGAAGATAACACTAAGACCGAGGGGTCTTAGAGAGCCCTCTAGCGGGGCGAATAGAGCTTGATCAAGCCTTGGGCAAGCTAGATCGAGCAGGACTGAAGCTAAACGATAGACCGAGAGGTCTGTCTGGTCCTCCTAGAGAGGCCAAGAGAAAGTACGAGAATCTAACTAAAGCTGGGTCGGGCCTTCAGCAAGCACGACCGAGCAGTACCGGAGCTAACACTAAGACCGAGGGGTCTTAGAGAGCCCTCTAGTGGGGCGAATAGAGCTAGATCGAGCCTTGGGAAAGCTAGATCGAGCAGGACTGAAGCTAAACGATAAACCGAAAGGTCTGACGGGTCCTCATAAGAGGCATGGAGAAAGATCTGATACTAAAGTACCTCTCGGAAGTAATAAAATATGCCTGATGAAGCCGGGTATGATGTTTGTTGTTTGATGGCATTCATCGATTAGGTCTGGTGGATTCCCCATTACTCCGAGTGGTACTAGTAGAGGCTCCTACAGGGGTGAGCAAAGCGAGATCAAGCCTTAGGCAAGCTAGATCGAGCAGAACTGAAGCTGAAAAGCAAAATAAATGACAGGTCTGTCCAAATCAATAAACTTGAAATCCAGTGTGGTCACCACGGGTCACGAGGTGAATTCCTAGCGATTGTCTGCTGAACGTATAGGAAGGCCCGAAACGAACGATAATTTCATTGCACAGTGGAGATACTATACGTTCAGGAGTAGCATACATCGGGTTTGATCTATGATCATGTCTGGTCTCCGAGGATCCACCGGGTTACCAACTGGCACCGCTGTACTGGGTGTAAAACTGGGCCACCTGAAGTCCCGGGTGTAAAACTAGGTGCCTCTGTGCCAAAGTAGCGGCTTGCGTAGTGCATTATGCCTCCGGCTTGCGAAATGGTTATAAGCAATAACAACAGGACGCCGCGGGGTGTTCACTTAAAGGAGTAACGTTCTCTCAAGGGAGGGGATCTAAAAATCTTGATAAAACATTTATTCTATGCAAAATTTGTGCGCAAATTTTGCAAAGTAAAAAGCTGCACTGTAGCAAATTCTATGTGTGTAGCATTATTAGGGAAGTGTTGTTTGATGGCACCTCTCTACTTGATGCACCAAAGAACTACCTTGATGGCTCATGACCGCTGGTAATCTGTCGTCGCTAGTAGTTCGGAACTGAGAACAAATATGTTCGCAAATTACAACAATTATACAGCATATTGCTGAATAAAGCAGAACCGAATAATACTCAGTGACTTTACACCAAGACTGACTAATGTCTGGATTGTATCGTCCTACTCGAGTAAGGCGAAGAAAAGCTAGAAAGATACGCTTTTCACAAAGCAGGCTTAATGCATGCAAACCAAGGAGGAAGGAGTGATGCCCCTCCTTATAATAAGCAGAACCAAATAAAGAACAGACAGCATCATCTGTACAGTGACCAAGAAGAGGTGAAACTTCTGTATGTGAAAAGGCAATTTGAGCGAGATTTATTAGCAGACTAGTATTATGTTGTTTCTAGTAGGCGAAAGCCGAAACATCAACATGTGAAAATCTGATATTAAATCCTCAATCATTTTCCCTAGTATTATACAGCTATGAGTAACCTTAATTGGACACGGCAATTATTGCTGACCGGTGAAACTTTCGCATGGGAAAGACACACACACTTCTTGACAAAGCAATAAGTATTATGCTGTTTCTAGTACGCGAAAGCAGAAACATCAGCATGTGAAAGTTGTGAAGTTGAAGAATTTTTGTGTTGAGTACGATGTTGTTACTAGTAACCATGTCGACAGCTGAGAACTGTTCTCTAACCAATAGAAGGTGAAACTTCTGTATGTGAAAAGGCAATTTGAGCGAGATTTCTTAGCAGACTAGTATTATGTTGTTTCTAGTAGGCGAAAGCCGAAACATCAACATGTGAAAATCTGATATTAAATCCTCAATCATTTTCCCTAGTATTATACAGCTACTAGTAGCCGTAATTGGTCAGGGAAACATTGTTGACCGGTGAAACTTCACATGGGAAAGACACACAAATTACTTGACAAAACAATAAGTATTATGCTGTTTCTAGTATGCGAAAGCAGAAACATCAGCATGTGAAAGTTGTGAAGTTGAAAAGTTTTTGTGTTGAGTACGGTGTTGTTACTAGTAACCATGTCGACAGCTGGAAAGCTGTTCTCTAACCAATAAAAGGTAAAACTTCTGTATCTGAAGAGGCGGCGTGATTGAGATTTTTAACAGACTAGTATTATGTTGTTTCTAGTAGGCGAGAGCCGAAACATCGACATGTGAACATCTGGTTTTTAAATCATGAGTCAATTCTCCCTAGTATGATACAGTTGTTAGCCGGTATTGGTAACAGTAGAACAGAGATTTGGAGGGCAAAACCTGCTCATGGGAAATGCTCACAGAGCGCTATCTACCAGTACACATAGTATTATGCTGTTTCTAGTACGCGCGAGCCGAAACATCAGCATGTGAAATGTGTAATCGTGGGTAACTCTAAGTGTGTAGAGTACTGTGTAGTAACTAGTAGCCATGCCAAAGCATGCATTGAAACTCTTCGTGATTTAAAAAGCTCAAAGCAAGATTGACGAGGCCGCAAGGCTATGTCTTTCTAAATTCGAACAAATCGAAAGATTGTTCAAAGTACAATTAAACTGATTGATCCTGTCAGTTGCCATATGCTTGTCTGAAAGACTAAGCCATGCATGTGCAAGCGAAGCTTGAAAAAGTGGAACCGCGAATGGCTCATTAAATCAGTTACTATCTATTAGTTGATTTGCAAGCTAAATGAATAACTGCGGTAACCCTGCAGCTAATGCATGCTGATTGTCCGACACTGTCGGAGACTTTTACAAGACTACACCGGGTGATTTGCTAAGTACAGACACATCCCGTGATGAGTCCTAGTAACTGAAAGATCCCAGATAGCTTCGGCTTGGGGACGGAACTTCCGAATTTCTGACCTATCAACCTATGATGGTAGTGTAACGGACTACCATGGTTGTGACGGGTAACGGGGAATCAGGGTTCGATTCCGGAGAGGGAGCCTTAGAAACGGCTACCACATCCAAGGAAGGCAGCAGGCACGCAAATTACCCACTCTCCGCACGAGGAGGTAGTGACTAGAAATAATGATATGAACCTTTATGGTTTGTAATCAGAATGGAATGGACTTAAAAGCTCCATTGATGAACGAGTAGAGGGCAAGTCTGGTGCCAGCAGCCGCGGTAATACCAGCCTCTACAAGCGTATGCAATAGTTGCTGCGTTTAAAAAGCTCATAGTTGGATCTGTTTGAGTAGAACGGCAACATGGTCTTCAGTTAAATCTGTTGACTCGTTCCGCTCATCCTTCGCATCGAAGAAATAGTTTGCACTTAAATGTGACGAACTGTGGAAACGGTGTTTTCACCCTGAGAAAATTAGAGTGTTCAAAGCATCCTTTGGGATCGAATAATAAAGCATGGAATAATGGAGAATGACCCGCTACTCGATTGATGCCGGTTGGCTGAGTGCGGTAATGATTGAAAGGAACAGACGGGGGCATTTGTATTGCTACGTTAGAGGTGAAATTCTTGGATCGTGGCAAGACAAACTACTGCGAAAGCATTTGCCAAGAATGTTTTCATTAATCAAGAACGAAAGTCAGAGTATTGAAGAGGATTAGATACCCTCGTAATTCTGACCATAAACTATACCAACCTACAATTTGTCAAAGTCGATCTTGACTTGGCAAGAGATTAACCGGGAAACCAAAGTTTATTGGTTCCGGGGGAAGTATGGTTGCAAAATCGAAACTTAAAGGAATTGACGGAAGGGCACCACCAGGAGTGGAGCCTGCGGCTTAATTTGACTCAACACGGGAAAACTCACCCGGTCCAGACATCTTAAGGATTGACAGATTGAATATCTTTCATGATTATATGGGCGGTGGTGCATGGCCGTTCTTAGTTAGTGGAGTGATCTGTCTGGTTAATTCCGATAACGAACGAGATCTTCTCCATCTAAATAATGAAATTCACTATATGTGAATTCAAACACTTCTTAGAGGAACTATGCGGAATTAAATACCGCAGATGAAGTGAGGCTATAACAGGTCTGTGATGCCCTTAGATGTTCTGGACTGCACGCGCGCTACACTGTGTACTTTTAGATTGAGTACTCAGCCCTTGGTCCGAAATGGACTGGGCAATCAGAGAAAAGTACAGCGCTTCAAGGGGATCGTCTGTTGTAACTTGCAGACGTGAACCAGGAATTCCTGGTACTTATGAGTCAACAACTCATAGGGATTACGTCCCTGCCCTTTGTACACACCGCCCGTCGCTACTACTGATTGGATAGTTAAGCAAGAATTGCAAATTCCTACTGTTGGGACTTCGGTCTCCGGCAACGGGATGAAGCGGATCGAGCTTAATTGTCTAGAGGAAGTAAAAGTCGTAACAAGGTTTCCGTAGGGGAACCTGCGGAAGGATCAGTGATTGATTCCTTCGGGCATGGCTGCTGGTAGAGGCCATGTCTGTAGTGCGCATGACGCTCTGTCGCTAGAGATTGCTTGGCAACCAATCTCGAATTATGTATCGAGCTCAAAAACTACTTGTGTGGATACATAGTTCAGCAGTCATGGCAAGGGACTGCTTAAAGGGAGACTAGTTAGCAAAAGCAGCCTAGCAGAACTGCAGCTATCTAGATCTCAGAAGCTGGGTTATAGAAGCCCAGCTATAGACTTGTGAATGAGAAAGGCCTAAAAAGGTC
>NW_027450205.1:0-35180 GCF_964194025.1 Convolutriloba macropyga | reverse complement strand
AGCACGTTACTATAATTTGCAGGCGAAGATTAACTGCTTTGTAGAAGAACAAAAAAGGGGTAGCGTTCATACGAAAGATGCCCTATACGCTTCCGTATTATTATTTCTCTAAAGGATGACATTTACTCGGGAAAAAAGTTTTGTTATTTTGGGCATATTGTCTGGTAGGTTTTTCACTTGATTGTGTATTAACATGAGAAGAGCGATACAAAAATGAGCTAATTTTTTTTCAGAGCTGACGTTGTTTCTTACCATTTTGAACCGCGCTGCTAATTGTTCTTGGAATGTCTGAAAATTGAAAAAATCTCGATTATCAGCTTGTATTGAACAACACAAAAGGATCTTTATAATTATTTTAAGTCAAATAAGATTCTTAGTAATCATATTCAACCACTAATTGTTGCAGAGTTTCCTGGTAATCATATTATTATCTTACAAAAAATTTAAATAGCTTAAAAATGCTCTTAGTGCCACGCCAAAAATCACTGGAATTGAAAAATTTTCTTCTTTTAATATCACAACCTTTTTTATTTTTCTTTCGTAATCATCTTAAATCATATATGATTCCTAAGGGTCATACTAGTGATGAAAAGAGTGTATTAGTACGGTCTGTCTAGCCATCTCTGTTTTCAGAGATTGAAGTTAGTACAAATTGCAGACAAAGATAGAGGCTTAGGTTTGGACTAATCACCAAACGTTGCTTTTCCCAATACCAGGACCATTTTTAATTTTTAGGAAACACTTAAGAGATTATGCATTGTTCGTAGTTTTCATAAAAGGTATCTAATGTTCTTAGTATCCCTTAAAGGAACACATTTTACTCTTACTGGGTTAATTCCGCCTTTAAATAAAAATATATCAAAGCAAGCCTTAAGGTATTGAAATGTTTATATGATCTCACTGAAAGAGGGAGGTTGGTAAATCTATAACAAGTCATTAAAACAAGTTAGATACCAGAATTACTGAATTTTTTTTATAATTGAAGCAGCTATTTGATTCTAATTGTTTTCATTCAAACTTCCGTAGCATAAAAAATGCAAACTTGTTCGGTGATAAGCACTTTTTCACCTCACTCTTAGCCTTTCTTAGAATGTTTTTGAATGATGGGAATCATGGTACTCTACACCTGAAAAAAATTAAAAAAAATGTCAAGAGATCTTCTAATGAAACCTGACATTTTAGCAACAGAGTTGCTAATCACTCAAATGAGTTTTTCAAAATTAATAAGTGATAATTTTTTGGGAAAAACATTTCGTACAAATAACTTTCTCGGTGGGATGATAATGCTCTGGTGAGAAAAAATTCCATAGCAGAACTCCAGAATAGAATACCAGAAATGACTCGAAGAGCCGTGCAATAAAAATTCTTATCTAACCCTGCCTATTTCAGAAATATGAAAAAGAAACAAAAAAGAAACAAAAAAACAAAAAAGAAACAAAATACAGAGTGAAAAAAAACAAATTTTAGTGAGAAATGTGAGTAGGTATCAAGTGGGAGGGGATTAGTTTTGTGTGGGGGAGGGAGGTGTGAGGTGGGGGTAGGTGTAGGGGGTAGATGTGTGTGTGTGTGGGGGGGGGGGTCTAGTTGGGGGGAGGGGTAGTTTAAATAGGTAGGAAGGATTCATATTGGCATAAATGTTCTCGGAATGACATTTTAACATTGAATAATACCATCAGTTTTTATTTACTATACAATACAAACTACGCTACTTTTAAAGTCCATTGTTCGAAACAGAAGTCAACATTCTAAAACAGAAGTCAATGTTCGAAAACAAAAGTCAAATTTCAAGCCATTACTTCAGCTTAAAAACCTTGAGAATCCCAATACTCCTCTTCGAGTCGTAAAAACACTCTGGAATTGAATAAACTTCCTCTTTTAATACAGAGAGTGAAATCTCAAAAGAATCAACAATGTTTAAATTACATCTGTTTCCAAATGTGTACCATTCAAAAGAAACATTGGCTACTTCAAAAGTTATTAGAGCAGAATACGGCAGCCTTAATTATGATTTCAAATTTTGTACTGGAGCAGTAAAATGTACATACTATACCTATCTTGTAAACTTTAACCGACTGGTTATGAAGATAATTTACTTGTCAATTCGGAAAAGAAAAGATTTTACCAAATTTAACATCCATCAACTCAGTTCAATTGTAATTTTCTAATGTTCAAGTTGGCGGTGTCGATGACGCAAAATTGTTCCCTTATAAAACAAAATGAGCCCTTACAGGCACTTAAAGAATAAAAAACACTGAATTTCCAAATGAGTAATTTCCAAACACTTTTTGTAAAACTTCATCAAATTAAACAGATATTCGTTCTCAGGTTCTGCAATTTACCCTCTGGCGGGAAGTGATCCCATTTGTGCTTATGGACTGACAAGCTGGGGTGGACAAAAATGCAGCAAATTCAGTGTTTACACCAGAATATCCGCATACCTACCCTGGATTTACAGCAACATGCACTAACACAACTTGAAGGGAAATGGTTGCGGTGTCAGAAATAATTCTCGCTAAAAATTCATAACTATGTGCTATTGCTGAAATAATTCTGATCACGTTCTTAATCTGATTGATATCAGTTATTTTGTTCATATTTTTTGCCTACCGATTCCCCTAGGCGCACGTAGTTTTTCGGTCTTTCCCATTATGAACCCCCTTCGAAATTATAACCACCATTATGATATAATTACAATGATTGGGGTGGAGATATAGGTTATATGACCACTAAGCTGGGGGGGGGGGGGGCTATAATGGGAAAGACTCCTATTTTTTACATGGTAGCCAGTTATATAAAATGTAAACATCTAAATCTTAAGTAAGGATCATAATTACAATGGTATCTGAGGGGGGGGGGGGGCAAAATAGATCGTTTTCATTTTCATATTGACGAGATACCCTAGTCGAGACCTGGAATTATTAAAAGACCTGTCCTCGACAGATTTAAGGTATGAAAAGACTGTCCTCGACAGATATTGGGTATGAAAAGAATTTGTCTGGACCTAATGTGATGTCCTGGACTTTGGCTGGAACTAAAACAACCGTTCTAGAGTTTGACTGCAACTAAAACATACGTCCTGGATTTTGGCTGGACAATAAATGTGTTCTGGAATTTGGCTGGACAATAAAGGTGTTCTGGAATTTGGCTGGATAATAAAACATGTCCTGGAATTACGCTCGCGACCGTTAGACTGACTTGTTTTCAGTTTCCTTCAAATTAAGGACATGTAGCGCAGTTGGTTAGGCATTGGGTAAGATTGGAGAAGGACACGAGATCGAACCCAGATGTTGTCGGTACTTTTTAGTTTGCCTCATTTTTGCATATGAAAAGAATTTGGCTGGACTTATGGAAAGAATTAGCCTCGAATTTAACTAGGGTCCTCGACCGTGTAATTTAATTCAATATTTACCCCCTAACCTGGAGTTAACATGTCTTTTCATAAATTCCAGGTCTCGACTAGGGCCCTAGTCGAGACCTGGAGTTATTAAAAAACAGTCCTCGACAGATTTAAGATATGGAAAGACTGTCCGCGACAGATATTGGGTATGAAAAGAATTTGTCTGGACCTAATATGATGTCCTGGAATTTGGCTGGAACTAAACAACCGTCCTAGAAATTGGCTGGAAATAAAACATACGTCTTGGAAATTGGCTAGACAAAAAACACGTGTTCTGGAGTATGGCTGGATCACTATCAGTTGTTCTGGAATTTGCGAGCTCATTTTTAGAAGCATAGAGAAATTAAATTGTCTCTGAAAAACAGAAAGGTCGAACGATTATTATACTTACTTATATGGTGACATTCTACAACATATCACGGGTCGAGGTGCCACTGCCATTCAACGCAAAATTGTGTAAAAGTGTAAAAGAAGTGGTGAATGCGGAACATTTTGTAAGATAAGTGGTGAATGCGGTGAAAATACATAAATCAGGCGGATAGTGCGGTGAAAAAAATTTTGTCGCCTGGCAGCGTTGAAATTACATAAATTTTCAGCAGCTTTTTCACAGGTAATTTTTTCATTCGGTTCTTTATAGGACACACTAGGGTCATGAGTTGGCCTGTATGGCCTAATCTGATCCCCGAAACCAATTGTCCTGATGACTCATACTTGTTTCTCGTGCACTTGATGTTATATTTATACATACCGGGTACTCAAAACTTAGGTTAAAAGTACCCATGAACCGCGAAAAAGCACCATTTAATTTTTGTTTATGAAAAAAATTTGGTTGGATGCAGGTTTGTATGCGAAAAATGTTTGGATGAATGTATGAAAAGAATTTGGATGGACACAGGTTAGTAAATGAAAAAAAAATTGGCTGGACGGAAGTTTGTGTGAAAAAAAGTTGGATAGAACAAAGATAACAATTAACCTAAACTTTAACTAGGGTCCTCGACCGTGTAATTTTATTCAATATTTACCCAACCTGGAATTATTAGGTTTTTTTATAAATTCCAGAACGCGACTAGGGCCCAAGTTGTTTGTGATCAGAGCAGTGCGTAGAAAACAAACTACAGTGGCTAAAAGTACCCAATATTAAAAGCCTTTTTGCTGCTAATTGCCGTCCAAGATTGTTTGAGATTTGTTTTTTCTTTTCAAAAAAATCTCAAAACCCGATGGCTGAGAACAAATTTTGCTTCAATGGAAGATATTCTTTTTTTCATAAAGCGCATTGATTTTCCTTGAGAATAAAAAGAAAATCCAAAAAATCTTCTGCGCGGAATGCTTCGTTTTACTCACGGATACGACTCAGATGCAAACAAAATGGCAGTAGTTCAGTTCATGCAACATTTCTTTTTTTCTTGCAATTGCAATCCGAAATGTATTGCAGGTCGTCAATTTTCCTTGAAAACAAATCACTTGATAGCCAATTTTTTTTCTCAGTAAAAGTTTTCAAGAGTCACTTTTAGCCTTTCAGCGGCAAAAATTTAAGAGCTTTTTTTAAATCCAAGAAATGAACTGTATTGTCTCATTGTCTTCTTTATTTACCAAAGGAAAGAAATTCATGTACAACCATTAACAATCAAGTTTATTATCTTAGCATTTTCAAGAGTTTGTGAGTTTGCGTTTGAGTTTGGGTCATTGGCTCTAACTTTTTCACTTTGGCTTTAACTGGGATACGGCGCCATTTCAAACACTGTGGAGGGTTTTTACTGGCTTTTCCTTATCGCAATTTCCTGTCGTTTTTTATTTCTGGCTCGCTTCCTTTGCAGTTTTTAGAGGTCATTGTTCGGCAGGAAAGTAAATAAAACTGTTTTGTCCGGGAAGGGAGAGAAAAAAAAAGAATATTTTAGTTATAGAGAAACAAAAGGTGAATTAAGCTAAAACTAGAAGAAAAGTTGAGCATCAATCTGCTATGTCTGTTTACTGGAGACAGCTGGCGCGTTCGGGGATCGAACTCCCGCTGCGTTTTCTTATTTCGTATACTGATATGTCGCTCCAATATACAAACGTTTTGGCTGGAGAATTGACATTACGGTACAACTTTTATTTATTTTACGTGGCTAATGAATTTGTCCGAAGTTTTCAATTGAATTTGTTATACGTATTTGAGAAACTCTAAAATCATTGATTCCAAAGTTTGCCGGTTTCGACTTGTCTCGTGTTTTATACATGTACTGAGTTTTCACGCTTGGGGAGAATAACAACATGTGTGTTCGCAACACTCCCGAGACTCCTCCTCCAGATTAGAAGTTTCATCACGACATGATTCGTTGATTCTTTTCGTGAGCCTTGGTGACGGAGCATGGTATCCCCAAAAGATTGACCCCAATAAGCTTCTTCTGGTTGATGGGATGATACTGGATGATCTGTCGGAGGCTCATAGATCTTGGAAGCGTCAGAAGCGTGTGTTATAGCAGAAAACGGCTGGCAACTTCTGATTTGAAAGGATCGAAGAAGCTTCCTGACCGGTAGGCTTGATCCTGACGTCGATCCAAAGGATCTTTTGGGTTTTACTCGGTGGTCACTGATTTTTGAATCAGGAAACAGATAAAAATAGAAGGTTTGGTTGAAGGTAGCCTACCCAATGAGAAGGTCCAATGTGCTTTTGCAGTTTTTTTTGGACATTGCCTTTTTTTCTATAAGACGTAAAATTGATTAAATTTCAATCTTTTGTGCGCGTTTGATGGGGTTTGATTTTTTCTGCAACTTTTGCGAGTTGTACCATCGGGGTTTCTTTGAACAATTTCTCATTGCTCTGTTTTGGGCTTTTGCATGCTAGAGATTACCGATTGCGATTGGTTGAGCCAGCAAGCGTTTGCATATAGTATTAATGGCCGGATCCAGGACTTTTACAACAGAAGTAATCTTTCCTACTCAACATTGAGATTGCTTAGATGCCACTGCTGGAAAATTTGCCTGTTTGCTTGGGTCGTTAGGTCTTTACAATGTTCATTCCAGTTGAGGTGTGGCGTCATTGTTTCTCCTAAGAACTTGATGGTTTTCGCTTTATCCATTAGTTTTCCCTTGATGTTTAGAATAAGGCTTTTTTGTCTTTTTGAAGGTTTTCTGTATAGCTTTATCTTGGTTTTGGCGGGATTATTTTGATTTTGTGCCTATCAGAGCAATTTATGAGTTTATCAAGTGATGGGGTTTGTTTTGTATTAACTAACTGGACTTTGACCTGTAATATAATGCAAAGTCATCTGCGAACTGAGAAATTTCCGTTGAAGTTTCTCGATTGTTTGAGTTGTAAATGAAGAACAACATAAGCGCCACAACGCTACCCTTGGGGACACCAGCTGTTGGTGAGATTTTCCTATTTCGCGTATGCTTGATTTTTACGTAAGCGTTTCTTTGTGAGAGAAAAGAGTACACTCATTTGATCAGTTTCTTCCTTATACTATTTTTGTTAAATTTATCAGTCAACCCTATTCTGCAGATTGCATCAAAAACTTTTTCTATATCGACGCAAACAAGTCCCACCATTTTTGAGCACTGGTATGCTTCACTTATAAGCTGAGTCAATACAATGAGATTATCATTTGTGCATCTGTTTGCTCTGTATGTACTTTGTTTTGATTCAAAGTCTTTGGTTGCTTTAGAGTGGCCCAGGATGAGATTTGTAACAACGGTTTCACGCACCTTTGCAATGCAATTGGTAGAGCTAATTGGTCTGTAAATTTCTACTACCTATCTGTCGTTTAGGGATTTTGGAAGCATTGTTAGTTGTGATTCTTTCCAAAGACACCGAACGTAAGAATTGTTGATTGGGCAGAAAATTTTTATGCATATGAAAGCTTTATTGTGTTTTGGTAGCACCTTCAGTAGCTGATAGCTTATTTTGTCTAGCTCGGCGCAAGATTTACTTGTAAGTTTCAAAATTTTATTGAACTCGTCAACGTTTAAGAAATTCTCTTCAGTTATTTCGTTTGCATTGGTTTCCACTAGAAGTTTTGTGTTTTGTTCTGTCTCAAAAAATTACTCCTTTAAATCCTCATTTGCTTATTTGTGTTCTTTCATTGTCTCACTCAGTAACTTTTAAACATATCACAGTTTTCATGGTGAGTTACAGCCGTTTTGTCGTTAATTGTTGTTTGTAAATGTGATCCGATTGGCTGTTGTTTATCGCTGGTGATGGCTTTAATTAATTTCCAGAACCCCTTAATTTCTGCTCGTTTTGCTGTGTCAATTAGTTTTCTGTTTTCTCTTCGCAAAAAATGGATTTTCCTTCTCAATCGACAGAAAAAGTCATCCATTGCATTTTTTAATTGCCTCCTTATCTTTTTCTTTTGCTTGATTAAGTTCATTATCTCTGGACTAATTTGATGAGTCGTATTATTTACAAAGGATTATTCGGTTGTTTTACGAATTAGTTCGATGAGGTTATGCTTTACTTCGTTCAAATTCTCTTTGTTTGGATACTTTGGTGGGTACAAACAGGAAATTTTGTAATTGACTTTTGCATGCTTTTGGAACTTCTTGAAATTTACTTTTGCGTTTAAATCGAAGTCCATTTGAAGTTTCAGCTTTAGTGTGGTAAGTGTCGCCGACTTGTCGCTGTCAAACTCCTGTGTTACTTGGAGACTGTCAAAATATTTAAAGGGTGAAAGGCTACAGAAATGTAAATCAAACATGCTCTGCCTCTTATGATGATTTGATTGTCAGGTCGGATAACCGTTGTTCAATAGCTTGAGATTTCTATCATCAATTTTTTTCAGCAGTTTTTCGTGGTTTTGGTGTTGTATGTAAAATTGAGCTATGAATGAGGAGAAATGAAATCTTCCAAGGTGAACCTGTTCTGGAAGCTGCTTTCAAAAATTTTATTAGAAATTAGGTCTTGAGTGGGTGAATTGTAAAGATTGATTATCCATAGGTTTCCAATATTTGGTGTTCCCAAATTTACATCGATTATCTCTAACGCCTATCCATTGCTGATTTTTTAGATATAATTGGTCTGACCTGTTCAAACCTAACCTGTTTCTTTGAAATGATAACAGACCCATAAAATCTGCCTGTTTTTGCTTCTGTTGCAATAAATTGTTTCTCATGTACGAAACTGCTTTTACTATTTATTGAATCCATTTAAGCAGACAATGTCAATGTTTTTGTCGTTGAAAGCAAGAACAATTCATGATGTTTGCTTTCTATGCCACGACAGTTCCGTTGTAAAATCTTAAGATTGTCCATCTCGAAGCTTTTGATGGCTGCTAGACTGACTCATTTTGTTGTGTTAGCAGTTTGCACCAAGTTTGTTTTCTTGATATTACCGTGAACCTCTTGTCCCTCTATTCTTCCGTTAAACACTCTGGAGTAACTGATACTAACGACGCTGAATAAATCGCTAGGATACTGTTTTGAAACTGTTTATATTTTTGGAACTTCTGCAACTAGTACAGTATTTTTTGTAGTGGTTACTGACTGAGAGTTTCGAGTATCTTTCTATGAAATGGCATTTGAGAATTTAGTTTCATAATTCTGCTTGTTTGCTTCGGTGTCGGTGTTTTGATTTTGGGGACAGCCTCTATACACTGTTGCGTGAGCCACCACAATTTTAACTTTTTGCCTGTTTTTTCGATTCGTCGCAAGTTTCGCCGCAAACTTTTGACATGAAGTACCCAGCTTAATTTAGGGCCATGTTTGACTGCGGCTATTAAATGGCTTGGACAAACAGTTATCACGCAAATCACTTTTGTTGGTTTTCATTTGGCCCTGCTTGTTATCTGACGCACCTGCTTGTTCTCCTATGCATTTTTGCCTATTTGTGCTTTCATATGGGTTGGGTTAAGACAGTTGCCGATAGCTTCGAGTTTTTAAAAACAAGATAAACCTAAATTTGGAGGGGTGCAAGGCTCACTTCTAAGTGTGCTAAAATAATGAGAGGGATTAAAATCAAGGTACAAAGGTCATTTTTGAAATATATGTGCATTGATTTAGCAATTTTGTAAAATCCCCTTGCATTCTAATGACCTTGAATTTTAAGGTCTGTCGGTCATACTTTGTGTGAATTATATGAAGCAAGAAGCATATTTTTATTTTTAATTTTTTAAGTATATCTGTGTTGATGCCGTCTTTAAAACCAAATTTAATCAATCTTTGCTAATAAATTTCCTGCTAAGTTTCAAGATATTTCAAAAATTTTCTCAAAAAAATTGTTACCTCTTCCAGGTGGTTCACATTCATGAAAGTAGGCTGATTTTTTCTGAAAAATTTGTGCTGAAAATGTTTTCATTTGTTCTAACAATTTTACTTTTTTCATCTCTTTGTTTCACTAACACGTCCAAACAACTCTATGCTATGAAGTGTTTTCCAGACATTGGGTGTAAAATTTTGGAGTGAAGGCTGTTATAACAAAAAATTTGAAGATTATGCTCTGACTTTTCCATTTTTTTCGTTTTCAAAGTGAATTATTTTTACACATTTGCTCTTTTAACACGAGGAATCAGACATTTTTTTTCCAATTTTGCTTTTGTTTTCCTTAGATTTGTTTGCCACATAATGTTGCTTTCAAGGACCTTAGGCTCAAAATGCGTTTGTAATTTGGCATTTTTTGTTTTTTTAAAGTGCTCATATTCATTCTCGTTTTTATTTGCCAAGCCAGAACTCTGTTGGCAATCTTTTTTTCCAACCATGTGTATTTTAGGTGCGGAATGTTGATTTTCAGTACAAAAAATATCATCAATTTGGAATCTCGTTTGTGGAACATTCATGAAAACTTTATAACTCTTCTGTCAAATTTGTTCATAAGGTGTTTGTGTCAGTGATATACGCTAGTTTTGTTACGTTTGGAATTATTTTTGAATTTTAACTAAAAAATATACTTTTAATTTCAACATTCCGCTTTTTTGCCTCTTGTCCTGTTGGAGGCTATTTTAGCAGTTTTATGATCCGCATCAGTTTTTTAACGTTCTTTTTGTTTTGGACGGACTTATGTTGTTCTGGTGTTTGTTTGATTGTTTGTACAATTGAAAATGAAAATTTAGCAAACGTGGTAATTGCGCAACAAAAACAATCAAAATGTATTGACCTTCTCCAAGGAAGCAATTCAGGCGATGGGCCTATTACAAACATCTATATATCAATTGTGTTGTGAATCCCGTACAGGTTACAGCTGTCCATAATGGTCACAAATAACTGCTAGGAAAGGACGTATTCCAACAGCTAATTATCTCTATGCAACAATTCACGTATGAAAATTTAACTAATCGAGTAGATCAAGTTCAACGTCCAATCAAAACATAAACTGCACTTGATTTTCCAAGTCTTATCTCCAGTATCGGTAAGCCCAAATCTCATACTTTTCGACCACAAATTCACAATATATTTACTCCAAGTCATTAAAAAAGTGGACGAGTTATGATTAATTTACAGGAGAAAATTGGTTCTGAATAAAAAACAACTTTTGACCCAAAGCGATAAGGAAAAACTTCAAAAATGGTTTGGACGAAAACATTGTTTCTCCGTTAGATACAACAATTCAGAAAGATAAAGGTTTATATTTGCACTAGATTCAAAGATTTTAAACACATCAGTTTACAAGAACAAGTATGAACTGCCAAATATCGAAAACCTGTGGGGTTCCATATCTCTAACATTAAATCTTTTCGTAAGAGAAAGCGACATGTCTTGTTATACAATGGATTTGCAGTGCGCATATAACCAACTCAATCACACAGGGAAGGGGCACGCCATTGCCATTTCAATATCATTTGCGCAGAGTCTCCTATTTTTAGATCGGTTTCTTAGAATTATCGCTTTTAAAAACTATCTATCGGTCCTTAAAACTATCTATCGGTTTTTAGAACCACCGGTCATTAAAAATTTCTTTTTTTAGAACTATCTGTTATTTAAAACAATCGGTCTTGAAAAAGATCTAAAACACGTTTATGCTTGTTTACGATAATCTTCTCATTAACCTTTGAAATGCCTTTCAACATCAATGACTTCAGCATCAATGTATCACAAACTCTAACTTCTCGCGTTAAAAGAGAAAATAAGCTCGCTTAAAAAGTAGTCTTGGAGAACTCTTCTGTCAAATGTAATCATAAGGTGTTTGTCTCAGTAATATACGCTAGTTATGTTACGTTTGGAATTATTTTTGAAATTTAATTGAATTTTAACTAAAAAAGAGACTTTTAGTTTCAACATTCCGCTTTTTTGCCTTTTGTCCTGTTGGAGGCTATATTAGCAGTTTTATGAATCCGCATCAGTTTTTTTAACGTTCTTTTTGTTGTGCATTTTTGTTGTTCTGGTGTTTGTTGGATTGTTTGTGCAATTGAAAATGAATATTTAGCAAACGTGGTAATTGCGCAACAAAAACAATCAAAATGTATTGACCTTCTCCAAGGAAGCAATTCAGGCGATGGGCCTATTACAAACATCTATAAATCAATTGTGTTGTGAATCCCGTACAAGTTACGGCTGTCCATGATGGTCACTATTAACTGCTAGGAAAGGTCGTATTCCAACAGCTAGTTATCTCATTGCAACAATCCCTGTATGAAAATTTAACTAATCGAGTAGATCAAGATCAACGTCCAGACAAAACATAAACTGCACTTGATTTTCCAAGTCTTATCTCCAGTATCGGTAAGCCCAAATCTCATACTTTTCGACCAACAATTCACAATGAATTTGCTCCAAGTCACTAAAAAGGTGAACGAGTTATGATTAATTTACAGGAGAAAAATGGTTCTGAATTAAAAACAACTTTTGGCCCAAGGTGATAAGGAAAGATTTCAAAAATGGTTTGGACAAAAACTTTGCTTCTCCGTTAGATACAACAATTCAGAAAGATAAAAGATTTATATTTGCACTAGATTCAAAGATTTTAAACACATCAGTTTACAAGAACAAGTATCAACTGCCAAATATCGGAAACTTGTTACATTCCATATCTCTAACATTAAATCTTTTCGTAAGAGAAAGTGACATGTCTTGTTATACATTGGATTTGCAGTGCGCATAAAACCAACTTAATCACACAGAGAAAGGGCACGCCATTGCCATTTCAATATTATTTTCGCATAGTCTCCTTTTTTTAGATCGGTTTCTTAGAACTATCGCTTTTATAAACTACCTATCGGTCTTTGAATCTATCTATCAGTTTTTAGAGCTATCGGTCATTAAAATTTTCTTTTTTTAGAACTATATGTTTTTTTAAAAAAAAACAATCGGTCTTGAAAAACATCTAAAACACGTTTATGCTTGTTTAGGATAATCTTCGCATTAACCTATGAAATATCTTTCAACAAAATCTAGCATCAATTGTTGGGGCCTCACTTTTCTCAAACACGAATATCCCCTATCGACTCAAAAGCATCAGCAGTTTTATAAATCAGAGCATAGAATCTTTATAACAATCACGATCCTTCGCAGAAATTTTTCATCGTTTGTGTAAGTTCAAAACCATTTATCAGGTTTTCCTTTTTGTTCAATCAGGTTATCCTTTTTGCCCTCCACTTTAGGAGAAAGAAGAAATTGTATGGAAAAAAAACATATCAATTACCTTTTGAACAAAATAAAAAAGAGTTGCAAATGCGACAAAAAACACTAATTCTAATCCAGAGTTGAAAAGCGTATCAAGTGCGACGCTTCATGTGCAACCTTAGGTGCTGTTTTAGAACAAAAAGATCATGAAGGATGCGAAACCATGGCATTTACGTCCCGATTTTCAAACACTAAGGAAAAGCGTTACAGTATTAATCAATTGGAATTTTTGAGTGTAGTTTGGTTGGTTGAACATCTTGAATATTATATTTTTGGGAAACATTTTACAGTTTTCATAGATCATCCTGCTCTTTTATCAATCATGAAAAGCCGTCCTTTGAACAATCCTTTTAATAGACGGTTAACACGACGGGTTGAAAAAGTTTTAAAAATTAAATTTAAATTTTAAATCATCCCTGGCCCTTTTATGGGATTATCAGATTTTTTTCACCAATCAAATCAAAAAGCAAAAGCACTAGGTGCTACGATGAGGAAGTTATGGTTTCTACTCGTTCAAGCCGCAAATACAACCGTAATTAAGAGTTCCGAATAATTCACGCCAATCATCCAATCAAAGCCAAAAAAATAACTCAAGCAAAAGTCCCCAATTTAAACTCGCTTTCAACCTTTAATTGCCACTCAAGTCAGTTCATCAAATTGCACTCTGCAAAAGCACAGGGAATTCATTTTCAAATAAACCAAACACAAATTTTGTGGCAAAAAACTGCTCTAACAAATACGCTCAGAGCAGCCCCACCACAACCGAGGGTCTCATTTCAGAGCACGAGGGTCGGGTTCAGAGCACGAAATGAGCAGTCAGAGCACGAAATGAGCAGTCAGAGCACGAAATGAGCAGTTAGCAAAGAGTCGCTTTCTTTTACACTGCATTACGTAATAAAATTTCAACTGCATTCTTAACTATGGCGCTGTATGAGAAACTAAACTCAATTGATCTTAACGATACAAATTCAATGCGTTCATTATTTCTGGATTGCATTAAAGAAATTAATTATCAAAAAGAAGAAATCAACCAACTGCGTAGAGGATGTGATCAACTAAGGACCGAAAAGGAGGAGCTTTCAAAGAGAGTTACTAAATTGGAACGTTATTCATCTTTTATGTGTTTGACTTTTCATGGGGTAGAGAACGGTGGTGAGTACCCGGTACACAAAATTGTGGAGTTAATCAGGTCAGTACAAATTCCAATTGAAACTCATGATATTGCGGCCTGCCACTACCTACCTGTGAAAGGTAAAAGAAAATCCATAATTGTTAAATTTCTTTATAATCATCAGCGCGATTCGGTATGGTTTAATCGCAATTCTTTTTTTGATCCGGTTTCTGGGGCTAAAATCCACATAAACGAGCGTCTAGCGGAAAATGATAGAGACTTGTACAACTATTGCAGAAAAGAAAAAAATCTTCTTACAACCACGAACAAAAACCAAGTACGCGTTAAGTTCTCAGAAAACGATACAACTTAGTATCCAGTTGACAGTCGGCATCAAGTTGATTACCTTGTGGGAACTAATGGTAATACTGAAAACGAGTGGGGTATGGAAACAGTAGAGATGTTGGCACAAGAACCTTATGTAAATAAGAAAACACCATTGAAAAGAAGTCGGCAGGTGGCTTTTCAATCACCTCAAGGAAGTTTCCAAAAGCATTGTGGCACAAAACAATTTGACAAGCTGGACAGGTTATACTGTTTGACTGAAAAAGTATTCAATTTATTGGTTGAAAAAGAGTCTCCGCCGTCCAAAAAAAGTACAAATTTGAATGATGGATGCAATAACTTCTCGAGTAATCAGAGCAGTGAAGAGAATCCGATTTAGTCTTCATACATCATTGATTGTCATACTAAAAACAAAAGCCGAACTTTTTTGGGTTTAAACATTCAGTCTTTGAGATTCCATCATGCTGAACTAGTAGTTTTCCTTGATACATTAGATCAAAAACCTGATGTTATTGCTTTAACTGAGACATGGTTAAAAGATAGTGACCAGCCTGACGACTATGATCTACCAGGTTATCAGACAATAGTGTCGAAACCCAGAAACAACGCAAAGAGACGATCTGGTGGAGTAGCCTTTTACATTAGAGATAATCTTCAATATACAATACAGGATACTAACACAGAAATTGAATGCTTAATTTTACAAGTGAAATACGACGAGAAATGTTTGCATAATTTTTGCGTGATTTATAGACCTCCGTCTTTGAAGTTAACTGATTTTCAACCACAGCTGGAAACCATTTTACATTGTTTGAAGTTTTCAAAAGAGGAAAGTTTAATCTTTGGTGATTTTAACATAGATATATTAAAGAGAGAAAAAAGTACAAAAAATTATGAGAATCTTTTAAGATCAAAGTACAAGATGATTTTCAAGTACAAAACTCAATGCCCACAAGGGTAACCAAAAATTCAAAGAGCTGTATTGATCATATAATCACAGAAACAAACATAAAAACTGAAACGCTAGGAACGACAATAAGCGATCATTTTATATTAACTACTGAATTTTTTGTATCAAGCTTAAATATTAAAAGCATTCAGTCATCGGTACTCATGCGAAATTTGAAATCAATCAAAACAGACAAAGCGCTGAATTTTCTTTTCGTCTTAGACCAGAATATCAAAAAAATTCCTGAGAATTTGAATGCTAATGATTACATGAGTACAATGATCAAGAAAATTATTGAAAGTTTAAACAAATTTGCGCCTGAAAAGGTGTTCAAAACATCTGATTCTCCTAAATCTGCAAGCTGGATTACAAATGAAATCAAAAATGCCATTGTAAAGAGAGACAAAATGTTTCAAAAATGGATAGCAGAGCCTACTATTGAAAACCAAACTAGATATAAACAAATACGGAGCAAGGTAACTAACTTGATAAGAAATGGAAAAAGAGACGATAACTTCAAAAAACTAGGCAAAAATCCAAGCCCAAAAATTATTTATAGGACACTAAAAACTTGTAAAAGAAAGGACAATACCATCGATTTACCAAATCTTGATGACTTGAACGATTACTTTGTTTCAATTGGACCAAAATTATCTGCAAAATTTAATAGCGAAAAAAGCAGTTGCAATATACGCAATAATGAAAAAACGATGGTACTTCATCAAACAAATGAATCAGAGGTTACAAAAATCTTGAGGAAAATGAAAAACAAGAAAAGTACTGGTCATGATGGAATCTCAAACGAAATTTTGAAGTGTTGTTCTCCCATTATTGAATGTCATCTTGCAAGAGCCATTAATTATTGTTTGCTAGAGCGTATTTTCCCAGATTCATTAAAAATAGCCAAAGTAATACCCTTATATAAAAAAGGAAACAAGACTGACCCTGGTAATTACAGACCTATCAGTTTACTGAGTACAATAAGCAAAATTCTGGAGAAGATCTTACTTAAGAGGATGATGAAATTTTGTGTAAAAAATAATTTGCTAGCGAACAATCAGTTTGGCTTTAGATCTAAAATGTCATGTGTGCATGCAGTTGCCACCATAACGGAGTATATTCGAAATGTTATTGCCAACAAATCAACTGGGCAAGCTAGTTTTATTGACTTAAGCAAAGCTTTTGATACAATAGATCATGAAATTTTGTTACTAAAAATAGAAAGATATGGATTCAGAGGTCCAATTTTGGAGCTATTAAAAAATTATTTAAC
Organism: Convolutriloba macropyga; assembly: GCF_964194025.1. Classification (NCBI taxonomy): domain Eukaryota; kingdom Metazoa; phylum Xenacoelomorpha; order Acoela; family Convolutidae; genus Convolutriloba; species Convolutriloba macropyga. The sequence goes on along the minus strand of NW_027450205.1, from coordinate 18,574 downwards.
TGGGCGCACCCAGTTTGTAAGTGCAGGATGCAAAAAAACGACAGAAAAGCAAATAGTTTGTGGCGTACCTCAGGGCTCTGTTCTGGGCCCTTTTTTGTTCATTTTGTATATCAATGATCTCCCCGCAGTTTGTAATGAAAGCACTTTAGTAATGTTCGCAGATGATACTACTGTTGTTAATGCCAGTAATGACAATAATTCGCCTCTACAAATGGATGTTGAAAGAGTTTCCAACTGGTTTAATACTAACAAATTAACAATTAATTATGTCAAAAGTGAAGCTATAAATTTCGGTAAACCCACAAAAGAAAAAGTAAAACTCAAGGATAATGCTCTAGATTACAACACATCTTGTAAGTATTTAGGAATCTACATTGATAAGAACTTAACATTCCGTGATCATGTTGATTTTGTTGTTAAAAAACTTAACAAGTTTTGCGGACTAATGTATCGGGTACGACATTTTTATCCAAGAAGGTGTCTTCTAATGTTTTATGACTCTTTTGCCAAATCGGTCATAACTTATGGTCTATTAGTCTATGGGAACACAAGCAAACAGAATTTAGAAAAAATTGATAGGGTACAGCGAAAAATCATTCGAGCAATTTTTTTCAGGAAAAAATATGAATCCTTAGGTCTTACACTAATTGACAACAAGATATATACTGTATATGAACTTTACGTGATTGAACTTGTCAAAAAACTTTTTAAACAAATAAGGTCCGAATCTCCGCTACAATACATAATTCCGCAAAGTCTAGCAGTCATTAAAAAACAAACGAGATGGAGTTTAAGAGGCCTATTTCCCCCACCATTTTCGAAAACTACAAAAAACAAAAAGTCATTAGCTAACTTGTTGAAGAAAACATATAATTGGCTAAAACAACTGAATTTATTAACCGAAAACTTTCAAAACTTTAGTTTTCAGCAAGTGAAAGCACATATATCAAAAATAAGTGAGCTTTACATTAAAGATAATAGGGATGTTTTTGCCCTCTATTACTAACTTTTAATACGCTTCAGCAAGATGACATCAATTTATTTGGGTTATTAATTTTTTTGCGTATATGGGCACAGACTTGAAGAGCAATTATGCTCATTTTGTGTCCTAATTGGATTGTAATTGGATGTGATGATTGAAATGTTGTCCAATACTATCCAATTGAATTAACTATTCTATTCTATTCTATTCTCATTTCAACCAAACCCCAAAACTGACTTCAGCATCAATGTATCACAAACTATAACTTCTCCCGTTAAAACTGGAACTGAGCTCGCTAAAGAAGTAGTCTTGGAGAACAATTTGAAAAAGCTGTCGACAAAATCTTCCCTGTCGGTGCTGACCAGTAACGATGCAATCCTCAAAGACATCGTGGACTAATTCTTTAAGATGATGAATCCAGATTTTTGCGAAGTCAGTCCCTATATCCTCTCAATTTGGAGATATCTCCATGTCAATGTCAAATCTTGTTGCCTCTGTGCGGATGATCGGTTGGCTATACCATCTATCTCATTCAAAGATGCTGGCCTCAAATCCATACCCATGACGCATCCAGGCCGTTGGCGTATGACTGACCTATCAAAATATGCATGGTGATTGCCATATATGGATAGGGACATTTTAGCCAAGGCTATCAATCGCGCACAATATTCCAAAAATCGTAAGAATCCTATACCAAAAATTCCAAAATCAAAGCGGCAACCACTCAAGCATTGCTCTGAACTGAATGATTAAAAAGAGAATGATTGCGGTGGTCTCATTTTGAACAACAATAGACAGGAAATATGATTTTTGCATGTATAGATTGTTATTCAAAGTATGCTACAGTCCAAATGAACAAAAAAACTAAACTAAAGCTACTAATGTCATTAGCTTGCTCGAAGAATTTGTATACAATCATGGAGTTCCCAGAAATATTAGATTATATGATGCAACTCTAGTAGGAAATAAAATGACCTATTTTTGTACAGACATAATAATAAAAATCTCGTTGCACCTGCTGGAGATCATAGAGCAGTTTGGTTTGTAGAGCGTTAGATATAAACGATTATGAGAAGACTATCTGGGAAGGAAAAGTCAAATAAAAAATCTTCTCAACTCAAGCTGAAATTAACTAAACCGCATATCAACTAGCAGCGTCAAAACAAAAGATCTTAAATGTTCCTCCGTTTGAAGACCACTGTGAAACAGTTCTTAATACATTTCTTAAAAATTTTAGTACGTCAGCCTCAAGTCTAAACTCAACATATGAAAAATCATTGGTCACTATTTAGATGCAGAGGAAGTTCCAGAGGACCATTATCTTGACAAGAACGGATGGATTAGTCAAGAATGAAGCAACTTAGCAATCGATAAGGCTATATGTGATGCTGGCAAACAAAATTTCGAATCGGAAGACAAGTAATCGCGCGTTATTCTGCAAAATCTCAAATTGAACAATTCTCTCCCGCCGAGCGAATCAATACAGCCTCAAACTAAAATTTGCATGCAAACTTCTTCAAAAAACCCTGTCGAACGTCAATTTACTGAATTATATGAGGTCCTCATACTTGAGGCAAAATTTACAAAATCGCCATCAAAACAACAAAAATCATCACTGATACTGGAGAATCTCCTTTCAAAGTACGAGACAGAGATCTAGCAGAATTTGGCAAAAAACATGATAAATCAACAAATCTGAGGTTCTAAGCCCGAAGGAGACCTCTGCCATAAAAAAAGACAACTGAACAATTATTAGCAAAACGATGAAATGACTTGAAAAAGCTGAAACAAGGAGAGTTAAAATTAGGCACAGACAAACGCGACACTGCACCACTTGTATCATCAGTCGTTTCAAACATCTGCAGGTCATCGACGGTGAGGAAACAAGAAAACCAGAATCAAACCGCAACGAACAAATCTATCAACTCAAAGAAAAAGTCCACAATTCTATGGATTTGATGTTTTTGGACAATTCTTCAACTAGTTTTTTAAGCTGAGCAACTTTTACCAATAGAAAATAAAAAAATGAGATCCAAAAAAAGTTGTGATCAAAAATAAGTGATACTTAAATTTCGGTGACCCAAACAACCGAAAATGAGGACGAAATTGAAGTTCAATCACCTCCTCCTGAATATCTGGTCTTGGCTTTATCTTGCCCTCCGACCCCAGAATTCGCTATTTTGAATATGAACAAGAGTAAAAACTGTCAACCTGGGACGCTGAACATAAAAATTGAAAACAAAGAAATCAAATCTAATTTCCAAAACTGAAAATTTCTGCTAATCAAAATTTACCCATTGCGTTTGTTAACTTTTTCACACATTGCAAAACTGCGAAAACAACTTCAGTTTTTGTGAAACTCAGTTGTCTGTTCTTTCATATTAATTGTGTTTCCTTCCATTACTGTTGTTCCGATATAGTTCTGAAAAGCATCTTTAATTTGTTAGCATAAGCCCAAAGAATGCATTCAATTGTGCTGATACTGAATTATTCAACTTCCATATGCTTTGCTCTTTTCGTTGCTCTAAAATTTGTGTAATTTCAAAGCGATTTCAATTTTTCTTTTTGTGTTCCTAATTTACTTTAACTAATGTAAAATTTCATCTTTTGTTATTTTTAAATTTTAGCTAAACTGAAAACTGATAATATTTAAGGTCATCTAAAGGTTAAGTTATTACAGAGGCGAAAATGTGATACCAAAAAATCAATCGATTTTGTAATAGATTAATATTATTATAACCTTTGCTCCTACTGCATAATATACAATGAGACTAAAAGTTTCATAATTTCATATAATTGGATTTTCCCCGCTGTCTGTGATTTTTAAGTATTCAGAAATTGATCACGCCGGACAGTAAAAACCAATAAAGCTAATAAATTAAAAAAAAAGTTTTTCTTATACACATTTGGATGTTAATGACTCAGCTTTTGATTCCGATTGTTTGATTGCAGAGTATTCACGAAATGTACTACCAATTTGCCCCTTTTTAGAACATCATTGCGGATGCTCGTTGACAATACGGGTGATAATGAAATGATAACTAGAAAAAAACCTAATCAAGTAATTGTTAAAGTTGAGAAATTTTAACTAATTTGAAATGATTCGGTATAGATTTAAAACTTTTTCCGACTTCAATTGCTCTGCAAATCACATTATTTACAAGGAAATCTTAAGAATTCAAGAAACTTTTTTCAAATTGATCTATTGCTCTTTTTCAGTTAACTCACTATATTTATTTTTAACACGAAGCAACAGAGCTCAAAAAAGAAGCAACCGTCCTCAAGGTCTGTCAGTTTTCTCCCCCTTTTATATATTTAGCATTTCAGGTTGTTAAAAATGTCAACCAAGTGATCTATTTCACTGCTTTTTGGGTCCTGTTGTATAAAATTTGAGCTTTCGAGTTATTTGAGCTTTCGTCCTCTTAGATGAAATAGAAGCAGAGACACTTTTCTCGATCCAGTCCAGTTAATCAAATGAACAGCAAGTAGTTAGTTGATTTTAATCAACTTAAATAAATAATATATAATCGATCCAACACCATTAAAAGAAACAAGTTTGCTAAAGCTTGCTTTAAATCAAGATAATAACAAGTTTACCTTTTACTAACTATACAGCAGATGAAAAGTTTTCTTAACGAGACTAGGTAACAAGCCGATAAAAAGAACGAACAGTGAGGCGAAACTTAAAAATTAATCAACATTTTTTGCACCAAGAAAATTCAAAAATCTTAAAAAACATTGGTTTTTAATAAAAAAATCCTTGATAAATTACTAAAAAGTCATTACAAAACCAAAAGCACCCGTCTGTGGTCAGACTATGCCATAGAAACAAACTAAAGAGAAACTCAAAAAATTACAAACGATTTGCGAAAACACAAACCTTTGCTACCATTAAAATCAATACCTATCATCTGAATATGTATTTTTAATTCAGTTGTTATTTCTGCTATTTCAGTTGAAGGATTTATACTGAAAGATTAAATAAGTTTACTTGGGCCACATTTAAAAACCATTGGGATCTGTTATTACGCGATTGTTCTGAAGGAAGAGAAAAAGAAACGCAAAAAATGGCCATTCAATAAACGTTCAGAAAAACGAAACAACAGTGGCACATAATATCAATATATATGTTATTTCTTGAAATACACGAAATTCGATGGGACATCTGATTGATGAATAGAAGTTAAATTTGACGAAAGGAACCTATTCGCTATATACTGAATGTTTCGAGCAACATCATTCATTCAGTCCTCAATTACAAGCCTATGAGATCTGTGAGCAATTTACGGCTACCTAAAGAACAAAAACAGCGAATTCAGGAAAAAAAATTGAGCGACAAAAGGGTCGAAGGCATTAAAAAAATGAACTTTTCACTAAACACTCTTCAATTTTAAATTAATTTTTCAGGAGCAATGGGAAAACCTTTTTTATCAATATAATTTCAAAAAATCAACAAATATAAACAAATACATTAGACGCACGAAAATTGCGGGAAAACACGTATTATCAACGCCATTAAATTCATTAGCCTTCAACGGAAGCCAGTATATACAATAAATGATGCCTCGAGGGGACAATAAGTTTTTTTGCCAATCGTATTTCATCAATAAGACCTTACAACAAGTTAATGACTATGAAAACAACAACAGAGAGAGGCAAAAACCACAAATTCAGTAGAAAAGTGCCTGAAGAAAATGTCGAAGCAACTCAAATCATAAGCTCTTCCCTGAAAACTTTATTTATGATCCGTTGAACTTCTTCCCTAAACCAATAGGGACTCTCAGCAGTAAGATGATGTGATAAGATTTCAAAAGGATCGAAAAACAAAATAAAGTACCCAAAAAAAATATGAATTCTCGTGGCATTGATGTTTTAAAACTAATAGGTAGAAGATAAAACCGCTAACCAGATTAATTTTGGCTATAGTAGAACGGAAATGGATTCTGTTAGAACCAACAATGACCAAGAGTATTCACGAAAAAAAATTAGGAATGGTTGAATTTCAAAAAAGTTTCGAAAAATTATTTTTAAACCCTTAACAGCCAGTAAACTCAATCTTTCATCGGAGCTCAATGACGATGCTCAGATATAACCCATAGGGAGGAAAATGATGTCTGTCATGCATAGATAGTTAAAAAGACATCACAATAAGTCTTATGACAGAAAACAATAACAAAAACAGCAAAAACTAAAATTCAGTAGAAAAATGCGAGAAGAAAGTGTCGAAGACAATTAAACCATTAGCTATTCTCTGAAAACTTTCTCTGTGATCCACTGAACGTCCTCTCTAAGCCAATTGGATTACAATAATCTTTGGATAATGTGATAAAGAGTTCAAAAGTGACCAATAATTCAAAAAATCCAAAAAAAAATTTAAAAAAATTGAAATCTTTGTCATTGAAGTCATATAACCAATAGCTAGAAGATAAAACAGCTAAACAGAATATTTTTAGTCGCAGTAAAAAGCAAGTGGGTCCAGTCAATACTGAAACTCACTAACAGTTCAAGAAAAATTTAGGAATTGTTATTGTTCAAATAAAATTTTCGAAAAATGATTTTTATTTTAACAGACATTAAATTCAATAGCTTTCAACGGAAGTCAATAAAAACGCTCAAAGATGCCCCGGTGGCAGTACATTTATGTTTGTCATGCATAGGTATTCATTATGAGATCACAGTAAGTATAATGACTATTAAAACAACAAAAAAAAACAGGAGAAAACCAAAAAATCAGTAGAAAAGTGCAAGAAGAACGTGTCGAAGCCATTTAAACCATAAATTTTTGTTTAAAATTTTTATTGGTCATCCACAGAACATCGTTTTTAAGCTAATGGGAACTGTCAATATTTGGATAATGTGATAAGATTTCAAAAGTAACCAATAATACGTAAAAATCCAAAAAAAATTTTAAAAAATTGAAATTTTTTGTCATTGAAGTCATATAACCAATAGATAGAAGATAAAACCGCTAACCAGTTTAATTTTGGTTGCAGTAGGAAGGAAGAGGGTGCTCTCACCCCTGGACTGACTTACAATTCACTATAATAAGATTATGATTCTTTAATATTCAAAAAAAAATTCGAAAAATTATTTTTTAAGTCTTAACAGCCATTAGCCGCCCCCTCAATGAAATAGACATGTTCACTTAATGCTCATTATGGAACATATTGCACTGTTAGTCAATGAATCCCTACCATAGGACTCCAAAAAAAATAGTAAAACTTCAAAAAGAAATTCAAAATTTCATTCAAAATTACGAAAACTCAGAATCGAAGCCAAAAAAAAACATGAGCAATTCCCTGAAAACGACGTTTTTTGTTCATTGCGCTTCATTCGACTATAAAGGAGTTTTGTCATTAATAGAACGTCGATATAAAATGTGACTTGTCTCTAGGTGACTTAAAAAAGCAAAAAAGAGAAAAGTTTTATTAAGAAAAGGGCTCTCAATTAGAGTTCGATTTTTTTTTGATAGTGAACTTCCCTATGAGACCAGAACTAGTCTTTCTATCGCCTTGCATTCAACTTTTACGAACTCAAAATTTATTCTTTTTATAGAAATTTGAATTAATGTTTTCGTAAAAAAGATCTTAGTTTGAAGAAAATTGTACTAAAAGTGAACAATCATGCTAAAGATCCCATTGTTCACACAAAACTTCAATCCTCGATAACTCCTCGAAAAAAACGAAATTCAAAAAAATCTTTTTACTTTTGAATTCTACGCTGGACCAGCTTTTTAATGATACCACTCACATTTCTCTACGACGAATATATCGATCGGCCAAAATTCACTGAACAAAAAAAAAAAAACCCATTTGAGTATATAGTTCCTTCCCCCACAAGTGGGGTCGGAACAAAAACTGATTAACTAAACCAAATATTATCAAAGTCACGAAAAGGCTTAGACCTCTAGACACCAAAGAGAGAATGAGGTCAAATCTCAAACTATCAGAATCTTACCCTAAACAAATGAACATATATTTTAGTTTGAGAACATTTTTGTTGGCGCTAGACAGAACCTTGTCATGTCTCAGGTTGTCTGTCAAAGAAATTTTGAAGGTAGTTTTTGACCAGTAATTTAGATGGGATTTTCCCCTTAAGCGTTCTATTTACAATTTTAAGGTTTGGTAGCAACAGATACAACAGGGTGATAGCTACCTTTTACAATTGGCCCATTTTTCTCAAGCGTAAGATTTTTAAGCAAAATCGTCTTCACCATAGACAATGGTATTCCTGATATATTGACCTCAAAATAACAAATATCACGATCGCTAGTTTTTAGTATGAGTTGCATTGGTCAAGGAACAAGTGGATAGATTTTTATCAGCCGAAAAGGGAGCTTTTGATGTGATTAAGAACAATATTAGGTTGTTTAATTTCAGGTATTGTACACAAAAACAGATAATTTTGTAGAATTTCAGACCAAATTCAAGCAAAAAAATGCACAACAGCCGTTATCCACAGTAACTGCAGTCTTTTATTTTTATTTTATCAACGCAATTAGCACAAAAACTCAAACTATTTATAGGTGCATTTAAAAACTGTACACGTGCACGTTCCATTGGATTTGTTTTTCCCCTACATAAGTTTCCCGCTGGATATGTCCTCATGGAAAGCGAGACCCCATCTCCACAGTCTGGTTCTCGAGCTTAAGGCCAACCTGATTCATCACTGGGCTTCAATTAACTAACAATCTTGGTCATTTGTTCGTCCCTCTGTCATGAAATAGAGTGTAAATTTAAATGACTGAAGTGGAAATCACTTTTAGCGATAAATTACAGTCAGTCTACTACTACAATTGGGGGTCGCCTTGAGTTGTCCCTTCTTCGCTGCGGATAAAGACGTCGGTTTTGCTAAGCACAAGTTTAGAGCTTTCCTGGTAACTATTGCACAGAAAAGTGGAAGCTCTGGACCAAAAGATTCTAGCGTTTAGAAGTGCGGAACTTCTGTTTATAGAATTGAATGCATTTTTTGCATCAAGCAGCAACAGACCAAAACAATTGGAGGCTTTTCCTCAAAAAACTCTCGAAGTCCATGAATCGATCACTCAATTACACATGACACTCCACCCGCAAGTTGTTCTGATCCAAAAGCATGCGCCAAGTCATCACCAGTTAAGTCAGCTACTGTTTACCGAGTAATCTTTGCAAAGTTTCATCAATGCCGATTGGTCTGACTCCTGGCTGTTCATCTAATGCAATAAGTCGACATGAGAACAAGGCTTTGATTTTACGCCACAAAATGATTTCGTTTGCGATCAAATTACCTAGCTGAGAAACTGAGTCTCTCAATCTGGAGCTTTCGAGGCCAAACCTGATTAACGCATCAAACCAGTGATTGGCATCTGATCCAGAGTGTCCTGAACTACCGAAAAATTTCCGGGCTTGTTTTTCAACTGTACTACTTGTTGTATTCAATTTTTCTAGAGGAGGAAATTCTGATATGTTGAAATTCTCCTCAAATAATGGTGAGGCTTTCGGGCGCTTTTCTTGCAGAATTTCGGCATACGTTTCTCCGTCTATTAAATCAGAAGGCTTAAGAACACTCGTTTCAATTTTATCTGCAAGGAACTTTGTTGCATTTTTGATGTTCGCTTCATGAACCATTTTCGCAAACACTCGGAGTTTCTCCTCGGGGTCGCTCTTTTGAGTTCTCACAGCTTTGCTAGAGAATTGAGTGCATCTCTTATAAGGCTGAACAAGAGATTGAAATTTTTCTACTGACCAATCCTTCATCCAATTTTCATTTGTTATTTTTACATCTTTGGAGTGTCTCACTTTGTTGTCTCTGTGGAGTATGAGAGCCGAAAAAACCAGAAGTCGCTCCGATGTAAAATTTGATTTCAGGAACATTTCAAGTTCGCAATTTAGCATCTCGACATACTGTTTACCAATTTTTCCCGTCGGCAATCTGTAAAATTTGCATCTGCGTGTGGAAACAGTGTTCCATTTATCTTCGCAAAGCTCTTCATTCTCATGAGGCACGCCGTAATTTGTGATTTTGATTGGAAAAATTTCTTTCATCAGAGATTCTTTCTCTGCATCTGATAAAATATTATCTGCATGATTATTGTCACCTAGATTAAGCCTCCTTAAATCTTGTTATAAACCACTAGAAGAGGACTCAAATCTAAATTGCGCGGGATTTTCGAAAGCGTTTTGTATCAAGTCGTTTACCTCATCGGTCATAACTGTATGCTGCTTGAGTTTTTCTTCCACTTGCAGATAAATCCAAACTGAATAAGAGTCAAAAGTGGTGTCATATTTTCTATTCCAATTCACATAATGCACTCTTGGTCGATTTTCTTTGTGGCCAATAACTTTTTCTTTGTATATGATTTTATCGTGAACAGGAATCCAGAATTCAGTGTTCTTATGGACGAAGTACTCATCGCGTAATTCTTGATTTTCACTATCACTGAACTCGGTGGATTCAAAACTTGTGTGGATCTCTTCTGTTGTATCAAGCTGATTAGCTTGCTCAGAACTGAAGGTATTGTGCATGGTAAACAATAATTGGACGCAAAAACAGTGAATAAATAAGCGTTTTCCGGTTTCAATCAAATTTGACTGGGTGTTTGTTCATTTATCTCGATTCGTGTCTATCGTGAAACAATAATCTCTGCAGTTTAGATTGCAAGAGCAGCAATTAAAATTCACTGTTTTTGATATCTTTCTGTTTTCCATTTTCTGACTTGTGAATGAAGAACGCGATTTGAGGAATTAATTAGAAAATTGTTTTCACAGGTAAACCGCCCCAAAAAATATGGGGGACAGGCACCACAAGAAGCTTACTTTGGGGCGTGAGGGACGGGACAAAAGTTGTGACTCCTGACGAATGAAGTCTACGGCAACCACTGCAAACAATACCTAAAAAGTATTAGCAAAGGAACTGTCTCACCGGAGAACTGATATCAGGATCTTCCTCTAGCCCCATTAGCCACAAATAGATTCCACGTGCACTCCACAATTAAATAATCAGGACGCAAAAGCAGGGGGAGCAAAAAGTATTTATATCGAGCTCAATATTCGTTAATTTTCTTCTTTTAGCTGCTTAATTTGCTTAACAATCTAACAACGCATGTGCAAAACTTTATTGATATCAAAAGAACATTTAGACTCATTGGTCGCATGAAATGAACACATTTTGAGTTGCGATCTGTACACTAATGGGCAGTCCTGTTACAACAAAAAAATGTTGAACTACTTGGGAATAAAAAAGTTTTTTTAATTTGTCAAGTGATGTCTTATTGAAATGATATTAAGTGCAATTGCGAAAAACTGACAAAATCTAGACTGATTTTATTTGTCAGTTTTGACCAACAGAAAATCGCACCTCTTTAGACACAAATCAATAGAGGCTATTTGTCAAACGGAAGCCGAAGTAATAAAATTCGTATGTGGGCTTTGCTTGAACTTGATCCAAATGCTTGAAACTGTTGCGCTATGTGGTTCCCTAAAGCTTATCGGTTTTGTAAAATTAGGGGACTATCGCGTGCCTGCAAAAACAGCATGGGCATTCATTTGATAAATCGAGCAATGATGTCAAAGTTCAATTGACGATTCATTGCAACAAAAACAAAATTTGCTTTGTTTCCTGCATTGATTTTTTTGACAGAAACCTGAAAAATATTTTTCATACTGCTGGTGTTTATTTTAGAACAGAACACAAAGAACTACCTAACAAAAATTCAAAACCAGAAAAAATCTTCACCGAAATTTTTGCCGTAAGTTTTGCTGCGATATGAATTTAAATATTGGAGCAAGATATTTTGATATGCATACTATGTTTTTGATACTTTCGATTTGTAGCATTGTGCGTAAATTTCAGATTGAAGAAAAAACGTTTCTGAATTTTTCAGGCTTCTGAAAACTTGCATCACTTCCATTTGATGTTGCTGCGAATTTCAAACTTTTTCAAACGCAGTTATTCCAGAAAAGCCAAAATTTTGAATTATTTGCATCATTAAGAAAATATGCTGGCTTTGATTTTTCTGTTGAGCCATTCAACTGAATTTGTACAGCAAACTTCAGTTATATCGACATATTGTAATTTTTTGTAAGCAGGATTGAATACTGTTTTACAACAATTTCACCTATTTAATCAAGATATTGTATGCACCAAGAACGGACCATCGAAAAGTATGCCCTCAGTAAAATTTTTGTCAACTTAATTTTGTTGGATTTTTTCAATTTGTTTCTTTTTTGATACGATTATGCATTTTTAAGCATGTCTTCAATGAAGAAAACTTTGATCTCTGATCATTTAGATACGTTAAATGGCATCACAAAAAAGTTTGACCAAATATCGTTAAAAAAACAATTTTCTGCCATTTTGCTCTTTGCCTCCATTCCAAATAGCAGATGGTTCGATCAAAAAATTTTGCTCTAGGAAAATGTTTGCTCTAGGAACGCTGTTTATTCGGAAAAGTACTCAAAAAACAAATCAAGAACAGTGAATTGAAATTATTTTTCTGGTAGCTAAAAAAATGCCAATTTTTTTCTAGTGGATTTAGCTGATCTTTTATTTCAAAACATTGAACCAATAAAACATGTGAAGACAGAAATCAGATAAAGTGATTTTTTCAGACTCGGTACGGTGACCCCTAAGTTTTTCTAAATACATGTTGTGAAATTTATTTCTGTTGATACTCAGATTTTTGGTCCCGCGAACGATGGTTTTTTTAGATGTTGTAGAACAAAAACTTATTCAATTTGGTGAAACATTACAAAATGTCGGAAAACTTGGAGACTTCTGAGAGTGCATTTATCTAAAATTTCTTATCATCTACGCTATGTCTTAAACACAACCAAAAATTTGCCCTTGGATAGGATATATCACAAGCTTAGAGAAGTTTAGAAATAAATTTGATGATTAAAGTGTTATTTTTGTCGGCAATAAAAGCGTTGTTCCAATAATTTTTGTTATACTTTCTTCTTTTTTTGGTCAACAAGATTTCAATTTCATCTATGACAAGGACGCTGGAAATGTGCTTACGCACATAATATTCTGACCGCCATCATCCAAATTTTTGAATAAATTGGCTAACATGATGAAAACTTTCGAAAACATACATATCGCTAAGAAAACCGCTAGTGCAATGAAATAATGTCACATTAGAGGGCCGATGGGACGTGTTGTAGTTTAAAAAAACTATTGGAAAAAAACGATAATAAAAATCAAATAGCGAACATTAATTACGACCAAAACTCGAAGTTTATATTCGAAAAATCAAAAAATCATTAAAATCAATCTCGCATCAGATAAAACCTAAACAAAAGAAACTAATCTATGATACTTCATTAGAAAGGATATGCGACCTGTCCTCAATCAATTTGGTAACAGGTCGACAAAAGGAGCCAAAGAGTGCGAAGCTCAATAATTTCAACGAGATTATTATCACTAGATAATAATTGATATCACTAAAATGTTTATTTATCTCAAAATGAAGCAATTGAGACCTGTCATTATCCAATGTAGGTCATACAACTACACAAATAAGGACAACTACCGGCAAAACTAAAAAAATTCAACTCAACTTTGCGTGTGAAATTGGCAGTGTAGCCGTTAAAACCATAAAGCTATCATTAAGAGCTTTAAAAATATTCAATTGCGCAATATTTCAAAGCCAATAGGACCTACATTCTTGTTTGAATTCAAAAGGAAAACAAAAATCCTTTCAAATATACAAATATATAAAAAATCTCAAATATTTCATGAAATCTCGTAGCAACAGTAGTAACAAAGCCGAGAACTAATTGGTGGAAATTGAATCCGGTAAAAACATTAATATATAGCTAAGTGGAAACGGATTGTGACTCGCCTTTACAAGACTAAGCTCAAATTGGCAAGCTCAAAAATCCCCATGTTTTTGAAAACAATTTTTTTCAAAAGTCATAACAGACATAAGATTCCAACAAAGATTGCAACACCTCAGTCAGCCAATTGGAACCCATATTAAGTGGATTAATTCACGAGATTACAAAATAACAACAGGAAAAGGCAGAAGCCAAAATTTCACAAATAACTTTACGACAACACATTGTTCAAATCACTATACTTAAAAGATGTCATAGGAACTGTAAATCATCAGTTGCTTCTCATTTGAACGTCAGCGGGTCTCCTTCATAAAAAAAACTACGGAAAAATGACAACAAAATTGAAACCTAAATTTGAACAGTGTAAGTATACATCTCCAAAAATTTTTATGAAATTAAATTGTCGAAGCCACCATCCAAAACATGTAACTAACAGAGAAAAAATTATGAATCAATAAAATTATTTGCGATTTTTTTTAGTAAGATTGAGCTAGTTGTTTACCAAAAAAAAACAATTGAATAAACGTTTTACATCATTTCAAAGCCATTAAAGCAAATAGCTATAAACAGAAATCTTTAAATAGTTTCAGTTGTACGTCTTGGGGCAGCAATTGAGACAAATCAATGTCAACTGTATGTCATACAACAACTAAAAAAGTGAACATTAAATAGGTTCAGTTATACGTCTTGGGAAAGCAATTGAGACAAATCAATATCAGGTATATGTCGTAAAACAACCAAAAAAGTGAACTTCCTATAAATTTTGCTACAGAACTGTGTCTCAGCCCGAAATGGAAAAACTATTTAACAAATACATGTCAAATACGCATTTTTTCAACGCTGTGCATTTTCGCAACTAGGGTTTCCTTCACTTGGACCTGTCAATAAGGTGGTGCTATTTCGACAAGGAAACAAACTAAACAAATGAAAAATTAATGAAAGAAAGAAAACTCGTAGTATCAAAACCAAGAAACTATTAGGTAGATAAAAAACCGTTACATATATTAAATTTTAACTAACAAGAATGAGATAAAATAGTCGCAAATTTCAAAACTTCACCAACATTTTTTTGAAACAAATATGTTCAAAGTCATAAGAGACATTAGACAACAACTGAAAACATTGTCTGGGTTCACTCATTCCTTTTAAAGTAACCAATTGGATCTTTCTTTGGGGAGACCAAGTCATTGGACTAGGAAATAAAAAATGAAAACAAAACATAAGAAGTGCAAAAAATTTTACGAAAACAACTGGTTAGAACCTTCAAAAAATCTTTAATAAATCCCTTAAGGACCAATCATGTGATAAAGATCACCCGGAAATTGCTGTGCATCTAAAAACGACTCACCTGTTAAAAGTTCTGCAAAATAGACTAATTTTAAAAAAGATATTTTGGTATATAAAAAAATAATTAAATGATTTTGTATAATTATTGAATTTAATTCTGCAAAGTACTGGCAAAATTATAATTCAAAAAGACTCTTAAAGCCAGCGGGAGCATAACTAGCTCTGCTTCTGAGCTTACAAAGGAAATGACCGCTGTTTTAGGGTGTCCGCTTTAAGCAAATTTAAAGGAAGTGGACTGAAAAAGCATATTTTTGGTCCCATTTTTGACAAAACGTCTGAATTTTGAAAAATTTGGCAGAAAAATCTGTCCAAAGAACTTGGATCGAACAATTCAGCAACCCTCATCTGTCTTTAACGGTAAAATCAATAAAACTATCGTTAATAATTTAAACATATTTTAGAAAAATTGAGTATAATTTGGTTCAAAAATACGGAAGATGTGAATGAAAACAACGGAAAATTGTCTACAACTCAATAAATTTTGAACCTCAATAACCCCTGTAAAATCAAAAATCAAAATTAAAAGATTTTATATCCATATTCTGCGCTGGACGGGCTTCCTAATGATACTACTCACAACTCTCTACGATGATTATATCGATCGGCCAAAATTGACTGAACGAAAAAACCCATTTGAGTATATAGTTTCTTCCCCCACTAAATGGGATCATTTTTGGCAGAAGAGATCTGAATTTGGAATTAAATATGAATTGATAGTATAAATTCTATCCAAAAAACTCGGATCAAACAATTAAGCAACCCTCCTCTATCTTTATAGATAAAATCAATCCCACTACCGTTATCAATTTTAACATATTTTAACAAATTTGACGAAATTTGGGTCAAAAACGGAAAATGTGAATAAAGGGAACGGAATATCGTCTCTTATTCACAAAAATTTAAATAACTTGCTGCAGAAAGCAAATATAAAAAAAATTAATTCCAACTTCTACGCTGGACGGGTTTTTAACTACACCACTCACAATCCTCTAGATGATTACATCAATCGGCCAAATCGATTGAACAAAAAACCTATTTGAGTATATCGTTCCTCCCCCCCACTAAAGTCGGTCGGAACAGAAATTATTGCTGCTCATTTTGCTGCCTATTTAACCACTCAAGAGAAAATAGCTAATTTAAATATTTAACATGCTGACGTCGTTTACTTCATTAGGAGGTTCAAGAATTCCTGATATGGGACTTAGAATTTGACCTATCCTTTTTGGAGAAATAATTTTTTTCCAGTTTTATTTTTACGAAATTGGTGTGGATAAATTCTAGAGCCCAACTCAGGAAATTCAAAAAAAAATAGTGATGTAATGAAGGCCGACATACGAAACATTAAAATAAGCTATTTGTTCCAAACCCACTTGGTGGGTGGAAGAACTATATACTCAAATGGGCTTTTCCGTTTGTTTTGTGTAGTTCATTTCGGCCGATATATTCATCGTAGAGAATTGCGAGTAGTATCAATAGAAAACGCTTCAATCGCAGAATTTGAAATTAAAATGATTTACTGAAATTCCGAGGTTATCGGGATTTCAATTTTTGGTGAACACGTTAAATTTGGTTGTGATTTCGTTCACATTTAGCGTCAATTTTTTGTACAATTTTAGTTTTTTTGTGTTAAAATTTCAATTCAAAATTGTGTTATATTAAGATATGAACCAATTTCATGTTTGTAAAAAACCAGCAGCAAAGACAAGTAGATTTTCTATCATCAGGAAGTTCACAATCTTATAAATTCGAAGTCTGTTGGAAAGGTGTTTTTCAATTCTTTTCATTTTTTCTTAATTTTCTCATTATGCGCAAAAGGTAACTTTTTTGAATATTTCTGTTTTACATTCTTTCGTTGTATTTTTTTCTTTAAGTCCTATGACTAGTCTGAATAATTAATAGTACATTTGGATGCAGAAGGAAGATTAATTGAGCCTATCTAATGCTGTCAATGCATATTTAGGTGCTGTTGAGATTTTTTTCTGTAAATGTTTTAAAACCTTAACAGTCATTAAATATACATTGACAGCATTAGATAGGCTCAATTAATCTTCCTTCTGAATCCTAACTCTCTTTTTATTTATTCAGACTAAGTCATAGGACCAAAAAAATACAAAAAAATGAATGCAAAACATAAAATATCAAAAAAAAACTTTTTCCTCATAATGAGAAAATTTATCATTTGTGAACTCTTACGTCAAAATTGTAGACATTGAATCTAAAATAAGCATGATTAATGGCTTTATTATACAAAATCGGGTTTTATGACTTAGATGATACCCGTCTTCATATTTTTTTTCTGTGATTTTTAGATTTTTGTTCAAAGTTTTGATTATTTTTTGAATTTTTGTCAAGCTATCACAAAATTAAAAGTTCCTATTGGCGTTGAAGAGTCTTAGTTAAACAAAAAAAAACGTTATCACTGAGCAACTCATGGTTATAGTGGCCTCGACTGTTTCTTTGTGCAAGTTTTTACTTAATTCGCGGTTTTTGCCTGTATTTGTTGTCGTTTTGTAGAATTAGGACGGAGTCTGATTTTTGATGATCTGTTTGTTTTTGATCAAGGTTTAATTTAACGTGGGTATTGCTTTCCAATGAAAGCTATTGGTTACAATGTCTCTGATGCTACGAGTTAACCTTAAAATTCAGTGATTTTTGTATATTGGTTCATATTTTTTTGTTTTTATTTGAGATCACATTATAGCAATACTGAGATATCCCATTGTTGAAAGAAAGTCGATTTAGCATAACAAAAAGTTCCTTTGATTAACTTGTTTTTTAACAATTTTGACACTTTTCTCTTGCATTTAACTCAAATTTCTGGTTTTTTCCAGTAATTGCTGTTCTTTATTTAGTCCAAATGTTATTCTGATTATTGAATGGTTTCCATATTTTCTCTTAAAGATATTTAATGTCATCAGTTCATAGCTAATGGATTCAATGCTTTTTCGAAATTAAATGTTTTAAGAAATTCAGATTTCTTTTGATGACTTCCCTTCTTGTTCTTCATTTTGTCAACTTGAAACTTGGTCCCATTCACTTTCATATTTTTAAATCTTTTTTTGCCGTTGTGCAAACGGTGTTTTATTTTTGGAGACATTAAGCGTTTTCTTAAAAAATCGTTGATTTGTCAATTTTTGTTGATCTTTTTATTTTCTTTAAAATATGGGCGTTAATACCAAGTATCTTTGATCTCTCTCCAAATGAGACTCAAGGGATAATAACACTTTTACAACTTATATATTAAATAAAAACAGAATTATTATTTGAAATATTATACAATATTCTAATATTAGCTCATGATATTAAGCGTTTCGAGAATTTGTTTTTGTATAATGTTTCTAATTTTTTTCTCTTTTTCTGTATCTGTATTATGCAGTCTTGTCCTCTGGCTTAGTCTCACCAAAGACAGCACCAATTGGATATCTGTTTT